>NW_006399844.1:8601200-8615487 GCF_000299155.1 Elephantulus edwardii | reverse complement strand
GGTTGCACCATTTTACATTCCCACCAACAGTGAATAAGGGTTCCAGTTTCTCCACAACCTCAACAGCATTTGTTGCTTGCTGTTCTGTTAAATTTTGCTATTCTGACTGGGGTGAGATGATATCTCATAGTTGTCACACCTTTCTTATATAAGCCATGCAGTGTGCTCTTGCTCTGTTCAAACAGTTTGTTGATTTACGTCTAGTTTTCACATGAGCACAATCAAGCATATGGGATTCCAGTTTTTCTCAATATAAGCCACAATTTGTTATGATCCATACAGTCAAATGTCTTTATATAGTTGATAATACTCAAGTAGATGTCCTTCCGGTACTCTGTACTTGGAGCCAAGATCTATCTGACATTAGCTATGATTTCCTTGGTGTATGGCCCCTTCTAAACCCAATGTGAATCTCTACAAATTCTCTGTTGATGCACTGTCCTGGCAGTTTTACAAATAACTGCACCAAACAACTGACAGGTACTTAAAGTGAACAATAGTATCATAGAGGCATTTAGAAATAATAGTAAATGATGGATAGAGAAGCTTTGGTATATTCACACAAAGGAATACTATGCAGCACTGAAAAACAAGGAACTCTCCCCAACCCTCACCTCCTTGTACCCCCAGTATGTTTTTCCCAATAAAAGAAGAAAAAAGAAGAAAAAAAAACCAAGGAACTCATGAAATATTATGCAAAATGGGTGACCCTGGAAGACATTATGCTGAGTGAAATATTTTAGTCACAAAAGGACAAATATTGCATACAGCCACTGTTATAAAACAGGACTGACATCAGAGTTGAGGGAAGGCAGAGAAGGAGGGGAGGAATGATGTATGCTGCACTGAAACAGATGAGGGAGAGAACTATTTAAAAGGGATATATGATTGGGTATTAATGTCATGACAAGGGTCCAGAATGAAGAGTGTACAGTGGAGTGGAGTTGGGGGGAGGGATTGCATAGCAATGAAATAGTTTTACTTCTCAAGAAGAGTAAATAGGGGGAGGGGTGAGCAGGGAGAAAAGTGCAACAATGAATGACTGGAAACCCTAAGTCTCTGTAAATTTTCATTAAAATTAATAATAAAAGAAGAAATAATAGTAAATGGATCTATTCCTTTCTGTTTAGTTTTAAAAATGGAGAGATACTTTGCAGAAAATCTTAGGCTCTAATTACAACTCTGCTACAAATTTATTTACAAGTTACATGGCTTTCTCTTAGATCTCACATTCCTCATATGGAAAAAAATTATACTCACAATGACCCCATCAAATCATTTAATAGGTATTGTCTGAGTGACCTATATAATAATAATACTTTAAAAAATGCTATTTTCAATAAAAATAGTAATAATCCTATGTTGATGAGTAGTGACAGGGGTCTTAAAAGATTGTAGGCAGCCATCTAAGGAGCAACTGCTTTTCCCTTCCAGGAAAAAAAATAAGGAAGAGAAACAAAGATGTATATAAACAATTAGTCCAAAAGATTTAATGGGCCAGAAGAACTTCAACTTCCAAGACTGAGACAACAAGAACTAAATGGTGGCTGGTTGCTACAGCTGACTGCTCTAAATGGGATCACAGTAGAAGAACATGGAGAGAATGGGGGGCAAATGTGAAACAAAGCTCAAAAACGTAAAAATAGCCAGGCTTACTGGTCCAAAAGAGAACTTCAAATGTCCAAAGACTATGGTCCTCAGTCACATTGTGTACCTAAAACAAAACTCACCCCCGGCACTTTATTCTCAAAAATATATACGTCTGAAATGGAATGAAAACACCACAGAGTTACCCACTTCTTAGAATAACCAAGCATATAGGGTTCAAATAGCAGAGAAGACAGGAAGGTGTAGGATAGAGAGATTAGTGGAAGGTAATGAGAATCACTAGGAAGAAGTGGAAAGAGTACAATCATACTGTTGGAAATTATAATCAATGTCAAAAAAGCAAAATGTGTATAAATGGTTGAATGGAAAACCAGTTAGCTTTGTAAATATTCAAGAATTAAAACAAAACACAGTAAACAGGGCAAAATTCATACCAATGAGAAAAATGCTTTAACAAGTAAATGCTAGTATCATCAAAGTTAGTATCTTACTAGCAAGGATTAAAACATAGTCGCATGTAGCTTTTATTTGTCCATGTCATGATATGATTGGAACAAATGTAGCAGCAGTTACCAGCTATTAAAAGAACCAAAAACACCTCTAGGTTTAGTCTAGATCTAATCTATCTAGCTTCTATTTGGCTATAATATACTAAAAAAATTCAGTTAATATATTACAGAGTTAGTAATTTGTCTATATGATAATTTTCAAAGTACTTACCTATGAATCATGGTATGAGAATGTAAGTAGGCTAATCCCTGGAGAGCACCATGTGTAATTGCTGCTATTTCTACTTCTTGCAATGGCTTCTTGTGAACTTAAAATAAAGAATATATTTGCATTATATAGAATATCGCTATTTAAAATAATATTCCTATTCAGTAGATGGGGTAATTTTAGGACACTAACATTTAACAAGAAGGGATTTGCTTTCCAAGTTAGTAATATAAGTCTATAAAAGTCTTTAAATAGCATACAGTTGTGCCCAGCTGTTAGTATATTTCACAATTTTATTCTTGGCTAACAACAATGCTATATCTAGTGAGGACTGTACATACTATTCTGAGCATTTGGAAAAGACTAGTTCTCTCTTTTTTTTTAAAGTTTATATATTGCATAGTCTAAGAAATCTTTAACGGAATTCTTTTATTTATCCTTATAATTTTTTAATAATCCAAGGAAACTTACCTTCAAGTAAATCTGAAGCTGATCCTAAACAATATTCCATTACAAGCTGTAATGGGGAAAAAAAATAAAAATAAAAACATTAACACATAATTTCAAACATTTCATTTGAGATAAAATAAGTGTACCTGGGATATTTGGAGGACAGTTTAAAGTAACATAAGTACAAGTTATTATTCACCTTGAAAAAGAAATATTTATTCATTTATCAATTTGTTAAATGTATGTAAAAATTAAGCCAGTTGTACATTAATCTTTTAATGTTAAGTCACTTCATAAAAATGCATATAATTGTTAAAATTAGAAATGCTTATTTTGTTACAGTTATTCTGTCATAACAACATTGAAAATTACAAGGAAGCAGAATACTGTATTCTAGAATAATATGTACAAAACACAGGTTAAAGTTTAAATTATCTCTTATAAATACAGAGTGTATCTCAATTCAGAACGCATCATTTTTCAAAAATATTGAAAAAGGTAATCACCAATTTCATATGGAGAGAAAAAGAGATCTTGAATAAGTGATACTGAAGAAGAAAAGCAAAGAAACTTCACACTTCTTGATCTCAAACCCACTACACAGCTACAGTAAAAATAGCTTGATACTGGTACATTGATAAGATACAGATCTGAACCTTGCTCTATTCAGTGCCATCCTAATCATTGCTGATATACTTGAGCCCAATGTTACAGTCACTGTCAATCCACCTTCATGAGGGTTTTTCTCTCTTTCACTGATCCTCTACCTTGTCTAAAGTATTGGAACGATGGCCTTTTCTTCCTAACAACATGCCAAAGTATGTGAGATGAGGTTTTATGATTCTTGCCTCTAAGGAGCACACCGGTTGCACTTTGTCCAAGACATATTTGTTTGTTCTTTACGCAGTCCATGTGATATTGAGTACTCTGCAAACCCAGAAACAAATCCATCTACCAATGCACAAGTGATCTTTGACAAAGAAATTAAATCCATTACATGAAGAAAAGAGCTATTTAGCTTAAATAGTACTGAGAAAACTGCCTATTAATTTGTAGAAAATGGAAAACAAAAAACACAAGACCCACCCATACTTCACAACATATTAAAAAACTTATTCAAGATGAATCAAGGACCTAGGGGTAAAACCTAAAACTTAAAAACAACCAAAGGGAAAATTGGAGTAAACTTAGGAGTCTTAATCACTGGCATAAACAGACTACTAAATATAAGTGAAAATGTAAAATCAATTGATTTTTCAAGATTGAAATAGAAGATTTTAGGTGGGTGGGACCTCCTAAAATGTAAATCCTAATGTAAATAAAAATATTTCTGATGCATTTACAATGACATATCTGACAAGGGACTTGTTTCTTAAATTCATAGAAAACTCCAGTACTTCAAGAGGAAAATAATAACCCAATTATAAGATAAGCAAAGGACAAGACAAGACACTTAAGCAAAGAAAATAGTCAGATGGCAAACAAACACATGAAAAGGTTCTCAAGAAACTTAGGTTTTGTTGTTAGGCACAACTGAGTTGACAATAACTCACAATGACCCTATCAACAAAAGATCTAAACCTTATCCTTTCCTGTGCCATCCTCACCACCTCTGATATGAATGAGCCCAATGTGATAGTCACTGTGTCAAAATACGTTGTTCAAAGGACGCTCTGGTGACCTAGCGGCAAGAAGCTATGCTGCAATCCTGAAGGTGTATGGTTCAAATCCACCAAATGCTCTGCTGGAGAAGGGGCAATCTCCTTCTGTGCCAGTTGAATCTGATTCGACAGCAGTACACAACAAGGGAAAAAACCAACAACATTGTTCAGGGTCTTTTTATCTTTCCAAGTACAATGTCCTTTTCAAAGGACTGTCCTGTCCGGCCCAAAGTAAGTGAGACAAAGTTGCAGCATCCTTGCCTATAAGGAACATATTGGTTGTACATCCTTCAAGATAAACTTTTATGTTCTTTTGGCAGTGCCTGGGATTCTCAGTACTATTTTCCATCATCACAGCTCAAATGCATCAATTCTTCTGTCACTCACTCTTAATCAACTTTCTATTGCATCGAAAGCAACAGAAAAGACTATGGCTTGGATCAGGTACATCTTAGAATTCAAACAGGCATCGTTACTCTTTATCATTTTGAAAGGTCCTTCAGAGTAGATTTTCCCAATGTAGCATGTTGCTTGATTTCATGACTGCTGCTACCATGGGTGTTGATTGTGGGTACAAGTAAAAAGAAATCACTGACAAGTTCAATCTTTTCTCAATTTACCACAAGGTTGCCTATATGGCTCAGTGGTAAGGATTTTCGTTTTATTGATGTTGAGATGTAATCCATATTGAAAACTGCAGTCTGATCTTCTGCAGCAAGTATTTCAAATCCTCTACTTTCAGAAAGCAAGGTTATGTCATTTGCATAATGCAGACTGTTGATGAGTCTTCCTCCAACCTGCTTGGCATACAGAATGAATAGGTGTGGAGAAAGGATACCATCCTGATGCACACATTTCCAAATTTTAAGAGAGATGCAAATCAAAGCAACAATGAGATACCATCTCATCTTAATGAAAATGGCAGTGTTCAATAAGATAGCAAATAACAAATGCTGGTAGGGATGCAAAATGATGTAACCACTATAGAAAGCAGTTAAGCAAATCCTTAGAAAGGCCATGGAATTGAAATATCATTTGATCTAGCAAACTTAGTATTATTGTTTTGTGCTGTCAAGTCAGAATAGACCCATAGCTGACACTCCAGCAGGTTTTCAGAGGCAGTTAACTGCACAGGAGAATATTGTTCTTCAATCTCCTGCAGAGTACCTGCTGGTGGTTTCAAACCATGTGATTTCAGGATTGCAGTGCAGCTCCTTACCACTTGGCCACCAGAGCACCATAGCAATCCTACTACGAGGTACACATCAAAGAAATAAGAACTCCCACATGAACTGACATATACGTATCCATGTTTATAGCAGCATAATTTACAATAGTGAAAAGCTACAAACAACCCCAAGTGTCCATCAACATATGAATGGTTTAAGAAACTATGGTACATTCACATAGTGGAGTACTATGCATCTCTCATAAATGACCAAGAATTCATGAAATACTACATGACACAGATGAATTTAGAACAAATTATGCTCAGTAATATAGTCAGTCACAAAATGACAATTATGGGATAAGACCACTAATATAAAAAAAAGCTAAAGAAAAGTTTATAGACAATTTTGGAGAGTAAATGAGGGTTAAAAGGAAGGTAAACAGTTAAATAAGTAGGTAAACTAGGTGAAGGGAAAGGCAGTATACAATAAGAATTTGATTAGATTTTAATAGTTATACTAATCAATTGTAATTAATATTATAAAGCAAAATGCTTATGACTGAATGAAAATCCAGTATGATTTGTAAACTTTCAAATAAAAAAAATGTATATTCATTTTAAAAAATAAAATACAGAGTATATTCTACTGCATAGGGTTATTATATAAACAATTTTATGTTAAATACCATCAAGCTGAATCTCAATTTATTGTGGCCCAACAGGAGAAAATGCTGCCACAGCTCTGTTGCCTCCATGACCAACAGCTGACTGGCATTGTGAATGACAGGGTTTTCACTGGCTGATCTTCAGATGCAGATTGGTAGGCTTTTTACCCCCTTATCTATCTTAGTCTACAAGTTCTGTAGAAACTTGATTGGCATCATAGGAACCTGCAAGCATGCAGTGGGGTTGTGCAGGAGATGCATGAGCCAGAGACATAATCTGGGTACCCCATATTACAAGTCAACCAAAGAACCATCAATGACCTTGACAATCTTATCAACTATTGTTTGTTGTCAAGTCAGAACCAACACCTAATTGACTCTCTAGCTGGTTTTTAGATGCTTTCAATTACATGGGAGGAGACTATACATCTGTCTTCTGTGGAATAATTGGTAGATTTGAACCTTGTACCTTTGGATTGGCAACACAACTCGTACCACTAAGCCACCAGAGCTCTCTCTTATGAACTAGGTTCTCTTATTATTCCTTCTTTACAGAATAATAATTTTTTTTTTAAATCCAAAATGTGCTTATTGAGATGATTTTAGAAGTCTTGCTTTCCTCCTGTAGGCTGGGAAAGAAGAGTAGGGCAGTCCACACACAAAACTATCAGATGTATGTGGCTAAAGATATGGTGATTTGATAGCATCCTGGGCATTCACATCCTTGAAGTAAGAATTAGGGCCCTTGTACCAGGCACTTTCTCTTGTGTTTACTCTTGTCTTCTTCTGAAAAGGGATGAAGTAGATCTTTATAAGGGGCAAGTTCATGTGGAGAAGTTGTCACTGTGAGATAGTCAGAAAAATTTGAAAGACAGAGAGGTAACATATCCAGTATCATGGCTGCTTGTTTAACTATAGTCTCAGGTTTTGGAGTCCCTCCAAAATTTAAATTGGATAAAAATGTACTCAATATTGTTTTTGTTTCTATTATGTGCCATCGAGTTTCCTGTGACTCACAGTCCCTGTTTACAACAGCTCTGATTTCTGCTCTATCCTGAATCAGTCTTACTGTCTCCAACATACCTACCCTTACCCCAGTTCCTCTGTCAATCCATCTTATCTGAAGTCTTCCTCTCCTGCACTACCCTTCCACCCTTCCAAGCATGATGTTCTTTTCCAGGAACTGGTCCCTCCTGGCCAAGTGCCCAAAGTATGTGAAATGGAGCTTTATAATCTTTGTCTCCAAGGAGCAGCCTGGTTTCACACTTCAAAAGATAAATCTGTTTGTTCTCTTGGCAGTCCATGGTATGTTCAATGCTCTTCTCCAGCACAACTCAAAGGTATCAGTTCTTCTTCTGTCATCTTTGGTCACTGTCCAGTATAGCAAGTAATTGTGAAGACCATGCCCTGAATCAGGCGCACCTTTGTCTCCTGACTGACATCACTGCTCTTTAACACGTTGGAGAAGACTCTGACAGCCGCTTTCCCCAGAGCAATTCATGTTTTGATTTCTTGATTGCTGGTGCCAAGAGTGTGGACTGTGGACCTGAGCAAGCGGAAATTGTTAACAAGCTCCATTTCTTCTCCATCTATCAAGGTGCTGCCAATTGGCTCAGTGGTGAGAATCTTTTTCTTCTGGATGTTGAGCTTCAATCCATACTGAAGGCTGCAGTCCTTGGCCTTCTGCAGCAAGTACTTCAGATTCTCCTCAGTTTCTGTGAGCAAGGTTATGCTACCCTGAATATGCTCACCAAGCTGTACCAAGAAATCTGGACGACAACCACCTGGCCAACTAACTAGATACATACTTTTTTCCCATTCCAAAAAAGGGGACTCAACCAAGTGTGAAAATTACCAAATAATTTCACACACAAGCAAAATCCTGCTGGAGATTATCCAAAGACCATAAATACATTCAAAATCTAAATTTAAATTTAGTGTACTAAAATGACAATTAGCTATGGGCTTTATAAATTATTCCACAAAGAGTCCTTTGTGTTTAAAAGGAATTTTGCAGTTCTCTTAAATGAGTAATTATTTGTACAACTGTAATACATACTGAAGGTTGCAGTTTTTAATCTTCATCCTAAGTGCTTCATTTCCTTTACTTTCACGAATGCAAGGTTGTGTGATCTATATATTGCAGGTTTTTAATGAACTGTCCTCTAATCTTAATACCATCTTTTTCTTTCTTCCTATAGTTTCTAAGATTATTTGCTCAGTACACAGACTGAGTACACAAAAAAGACACACAACTTTGATATTTATCTTTCCTGATTTTAAACAATACTTACCAACTTAATATGTTTGAATGACTACCTTTAGTTCTATGTTGTACAGGTTTCACATGAGCACAATTAAGTGTTCAGCAATTCCTATTTTTCAAAATGTTAACTAAAATTCACTACAGTACTTTGCACTGTCACTAAACCATAGATAAAGAATGGCATTCTCTGCTTTCAGCCATGGTCCATCCGACATCGGCAATGATGTCCATTCCATATCCACTTCTGAGTCAGATACGACTTACTGGCAGTTTGTTACTGATATACTGCTGCAACTGCTTGTAAACTTCCAGTATGCAGATGAGATTACTTTGATCACTGAAAGTGAAGAGGACTTGAAACAACTGATGAAAATCAAAGACTACAGTATGAATTAGGATTCAGCATAAACAAAACAAGAATCTTTACAAATGGACCAATAAGCAATGGAAGTGGGAGTCAAGAATCCAAACCTTAAATTGGGCAAACTTGTTGTGAAATATCCCATCAAAGTATTAAAAACAAAGATGTTACTATTGAAATAAGGTGTATTTGACCTAAGCCATGGTATTCACAATCACCTCATCATCTACATGCAAAAGTTGGACAATGAAAAAGAAAAAGTCATAATGAATTGATGCCTTTGAATGGGCTGCCAGAAAAACGTCTTAGAAGAAATACTAGCTGGAATGCTCCTTGGAAGAAAGGAAGGCAAAGATTTTGCACATATTCTTTGCACATATTATCAGGGGGGATTGTCCCTGGAAAAGGATACCATGCAAAGTAAAGTGGAGGGTCAGTGAAGAAAGAGGAAGAGCTTCAATGAGATAGACTGGCAGAGAGGCTACAAGGGATAAAACCCTCAAAGACTGTGAGGATGGCACAAATATGGTACAGTGCTTCTTTCTGTTGAACATAAAGTTACTATGAGTCAGAACTATCTCAACACACCTTACTCACAAATATAATTTATAGCATTACACCCAGTTCTACAAGGTATTATTTTTCTTTTTAAAGGTGCTTTTTGCATGTCATTCATTAACACAATAGTTTTGAGGTACTGTTAATTCATTTCAAACCAAAACCAATTCAAGTTATGATAGGGAGAAAACATATACCTACCCATGCTGTGTGCTCACGTAAATAGCAGCCTTTGTATTCTATACTGTTAGGATGTTTTATTCTTTGTAAAAACTTGACTTCCTTAATAATATCCTGCCATTTCTGAGAGGAGGGAGGGAGGAAAAAGGAGAAAATTTATGCACAGTTGTTTGTATATAGAAAGTAAAGAAAAGGCAATTACTGCCTTAAGGAGGGCTAATGGGAAAATACAACTATGATTTATCATTTTTGGTATCAGAGGTAAAAATATGAAAGTTAAAAAAAGTACATTCAACTAGTTTACTACTCAAATAATCTACAAAATTATTAAAGTAGGATAATTCCTTTATGATAAATATAGAGTAATATAATAAGCTAGAGTTATAAAAAAAAAATCCCAAAAGCCCAGCAACTATAGCAAAGTTCAACAAAGTAGCAAACAACAAAAGCTGGCAAGCTCATAAGGAGACTGGAACTCTTATTCAGTGTTGGTGGGAATGTAAAATGGTTTAACCACTATGAAAAGCAGTCTGGTGCTTTCTCAAAAAGTTGGGGGGGAAAAAAAGAAGTTGGAAATAGAAATACCCTTTGTCCCAGCAGTTACACTAGGGGAATACACTCTAACAAAAGCACAACCTTGACTCAAAAAAGATGTACACACACGGTTACTGCTGTTTCATTCACAACAGCAAAAAAGATGGAAGCAACTCAAGTGCCCATCAAAAAATGAATGGTTAGAAAAAACATGATACATTCACACAATGGAATATTACACAGCACTGAAAACCAATGAACTCGTAAAACATTCCACAAAATGAGGGTGTTGGGATGACATTATGTTGAATGAAATATCTCAGTCACAAAACGACAAACACTGCATAACACTACTGTTATAAAACAGGACAGAAATAGGGTGTGTTGAGGAATGGGAAAATAGTGGATAGATAATGAACACTGCACTAGAACAGATGAGGGCAAGAACTATCTGGAAGGAATATATGATTAGGCATTATACATATGACAATGGTCTAGAACAAGAGGTGCATTACAGGGTGGGTTAGGGGAGAAGGGAGAAGAAAATATTCAACAACAGAAAAAACAATAAATATTATATTATAAAAAAGATAAAAAGAAGGGGCACATGATGGAAGCCTTTTGGGATATCTGTGATGCTCTGTTTAGGACTGTAACTCTAGTTAAACCGCGAGATTTTCTTTGTGAAAGAAATTTTTAAAAAATATAGCTTTGTAATGTTTATGTATGTTATATATCTTTAAAAAATTATCTCTCCCTCATTAAATTAAATGTCTTTTTTATTAACATGCCAATAAAAATGTATATACTTAACCTACCTCAGTAGACTGCTTTCCACTATAAGACATTTTCTTGATGGCCACCACTTCATTGGTACGTATATCTCGTGCCTGAAAAAAAGAATAATTGGAAAAATAGATCAAAGATGGACAATTATTTCTCTTGAGAATAAAACCATTTGTAAATTACCATGTAAAAATGGATACTAATACTGGTTTTACAAAACATTTTAATATAATTTCTAAAATTACTCATGAATCAGTGGGTTTTTTTATGAATCAATATATTTAAAAGAAAAGTTAAACAGGTTTACTCCTATTTATTTATTTAGCAAAAAATATTTTTTAAACTACCTGAAAATGAAAACATACATATTAAAATTTATAGAATTAATCTAAACCTCTACTTCCTTAGAGGGAAGTTTATAGCTTCAAATGCTTGCAGTAAAGAAGCCAAGTCCAAAAATCAGTGATAGACAAGCATGAACAAAGAAGAAAAATGGATTAAGAAAAAACCAAAAATTAATAAAGTTAAAAATAGGCAAAAATACAGAAAAATGTCAAAGCAAAAGTTATCCATCAGTAAAATTAAATAAAAAAATCGGTAAAATGCTAGTTCAACTCATCAAGATAGAAAAAGCATAAATTATCACTATCAAGACTGGCAAAGGAAAAAAAAGATTGGTAAAGGAAACAGCTAATGTTACATATGTAAGAAAATATTTGCTATTAATATTCTTCATATAGACAATACAATGACATCAATCATGCTATATAGTCATCATTTGTTTCAAACTTTTCCCATCATCCTAAGCATAAATTTAGTGCCTCTTAACAACCCTCCCCGACACACCCCTGACATTTACTAATCTTACATTTGTAAGCATTTGTCGATTGTAGCTATTTCTTACAAGTGAAATAGTATTTGTCCATTTGTGACTGACTTATCTCATTCAACATCTTCTTTTTAAGGCTTATTAATTTTGTTGCACCCATTAGGACAAGCACAAGAGTTGGGTGGTTCAAACTACCAGCTGCTCTGAGGGAGAAAGATGGTCAATCTTCTCTGATACTATTTACTGATTCTAAAGATCTGCTACAAGTCAGTTCTGACTTGACAACTATGAGTTAAGTTGACCAGGACATTTAAAATTAAGGACAAGTGCCTTAATTGATCCTAAAATTAAGACCACAACAGCCAAAATACAACTGTCAAATCTATATCCTACCTAATTTAAAAATCATCTCAAGAATCAGCCTGAGGAATTGAGGATCAAAGATGAGATGAATTAAGGAATCACAATAAAGATATCATTCATGAAGAGTTTCTCATAAAGAGAAAGAAGAAAAGACTAACATGGACGTCAGAAAAGATTGTGAAAATTGCACTAGAGTGTCAAGAAGATGAAAGAAATAGATCTGAAAGTAAAAGAGATGACCAGAAAGTTTCAAAGGGTAGTCTGAGAAGACAAAGCAAAGTATTACAATGAAATGTGCAAAGAGTTGGAGTTGGAGAACAAAAGAAAGGAGATAACTATTTCTCAAACTGAAAAACAAATTCAAGCCTCAAACTGCAATACTAAGAGATGCTATAGGAAAAATCTTTAATGATCCAGGAAGCATCAACAGAAGGTGGAAGCGATGCATAGAGTCACTTTACAAAAAAGAATTCGTTGATAATGAAATATTTCAGGAAACAGTACATGATCAAGAGCCAATTGTGATGAAGGAAGAAGTTCAAGCTGTATTAAAGACACTGGAAAAAATAACAACCTAAGAATTGATGGGATACCAATTGACAGGTTTTAATTAACAGATGTAGCCTTGGACATGCTCATCAGTCTATGCTAAGAAAATTGGAAGACAGCTATTTGGCAAACTGACTGAAAGTGATCAACATTTGTTCCCATTTCCAAAAAAGGTGATTCAACAGAATGTGGAAATTATTGAACAATATCAGAAACAATACACAAAGCAAAATATTGTTAAGATTATTAAAAAACATCTAGAACAGTACAATGACAGAGAACTACCAAAAGTTCAAGCTGGGTTGAGATGAGGCTGCAGCATCAGAGATATCACTAGTGATGTCAGATGGTTCCTTGTTAAAAGCAGAGAACCATCAGAAGAATGTCTATTTGTGTTTTATCAACTATGTAAAGACATTTAACTGTGTGGATCATAACAAACTATGGCTAACTTTAAGAATGGGAATTCTGTTGTTGTAATGTGTCGTAAAGTTGCCCCTCCAAGTCATAGTGACCCTATGTACAAAAGCTCTGAAGCCTGCCCTATCCAGAGCAAGTCTCACTGACTCTGACACACTACTCCCCATTACCCCAGTTACTGTATCAATCCATCTCATCTAGGGTCTTCCTCTCCTGCACCAGAACACCTAATTATGCTTATACAAATCTATACCCAGAACAAGACCTGTTGACTGAACAGAGCAAGGGAACACATGGTTTAAAATCAAGAAAAGTGAGAGTCAGTATCCTCTCTCAATACCTATTCAATCTGTATTCTGAACAAATCATTTGAGAAACTAGCTTTATGAAGAAAAGCGTGGCATCAGGATTGGAAGAAGACTCATCAACAATCTGTGTTATGCAGCTGACACAACTTTGCTTGCTGAGAGAACTTGAAGTGCTTGCTGTGGAGGATCACGGACTGCAGCCTTCAATATGGATTGCACCTCAAAAATCAAGAAAACAAAAACTCTCACTACTGGATCAATAAGCAACAAACACCATGTTAGACAGGAGAAAAAAACTGAAATTGTCAATGATTTGATCTTGCTTGGATCCACAGTCAACACCCTTAGTACCAGCGGGCAAAAGATCAAATGATATACAACACTGGGAAAGTCTGCTGTCAGGGATCTCTCCAAAATCCTAAAAGATAATGTTGTCACTTTAAAGAGTAGGTTATGCCGGATTCAAGTTAGTGTTTCTTTCTTTTCTTTTTTTTTTTTTAAGTTTTATTATTTTACGTGTACCATCAAATCAGATCTGCCTGGTACAGGAGGAGATTGCCGCCTCCTTCTCCAGCAGAGCATCTGGTGGATTTGAACCGCATACCTCTGGGATTCTCTATGAGGAGAAATGTGGGGTCAAGATTGGTGGACGACTTATCAACAATCTGCGTTATGCAGATGACAAAACCCTGCTTGCTGAAACTGAGGAGGACCTGAAGCACCTGCTGCAGAGGGTCAAGGACTGCAGCCTACAATATGGATTGAAGCTCAATGTCAAGAAGACAAAGATTCTCACCACTGGACCAATTGGCAGCATCAGGATGGATGGTGAAGAGATTGAGATTGTACACAGCTTTAGTT
>NW_006399844.1:8599256-8600835 GCF_000299155.1 Elephantulus edwardii | reverse complement strand
TAGAGAGGGACATCATGCTTGGGAGGGTGGAGGGACGGCACAGGAGAGGAAGGCCCTCTATGAGGTGGATTGCTTCAGTGACTGGGATAATTGGGATGGGAGTGTCAGAGACGGTGCGATTGGCACAGGACAGAGCGGAGTTTAGGGCTGTTGTACATAGGGTCGCTATGAGTCGCAGGCGACTTAACGACACATAACAACAACACCACCACCTCTGGGATTGTAGTGCAGCGTCTTGCCACTAGGCCACCAGAGCTCCCGCAAGTCAGTGTTTCTAATCACCTACCTTGCTCTGAGAGCTGGACAGTGAATAAGGATGATAGGAGAGGAATCGATACATTTGAGTTACAGTGTCGGAGAAGAGTGCTTAATATCCCATGGACAGACAAAAGAAAAAATTATATATGTCTTGGAGGAAGTACAATCAGAATGTTCCTAGGAGGCAAAGATAGTGAAGCTTCGTCTCATGTATTTTTGACTTATTATTAGGAAAAGCTATTCTTTGGAAAGGGATAACATACTTGGAAATGCGGAAGGTCAGAGAAAGAGAGGAAGACCCTCAGGAATATGGATTGATACCATGTCTGTGGTAATGTACTCAAATGTGTCAAGGATGATAAGGTGGCGCAGGATACGATAAAGTTCAGATTTATTGTTCATGGGGTAGCTATGAGTTGTCCTTGACTCAATGGCACTTCACAATTATAACACTTATGTATGCAACACATTTTGCTAATTAATTAATTTACTGATAGACATTTAGGCTGTTTCCATCTTGAATGCTGTGAATAGTGTTGCAATGAAAACTAGTGTACATCTATTTGTACTTTGATTTTCTCATTCTTTTGGTTATATATATAAGAGCAGAACCAACTCTGAATCACAACCTTCAAACTGTTTTCCAAAGAGGTGTACCATTTTGCAATCCTACTAACAACATTAGTCCCACTAGTCTTCTTTTTCCACTTCTTTGCCAGTTCTTATGGTTTTCTTATTTTTTTAAAAAAAATCTGGGTCATTTTATTGGGCATATGTGTTTGTTATCTTTCATTGTGGTTTTGATTGGTACTTCCTTAATGATTACTCTTAATGAGAATCTTTTCATGTATTTTTCTAGTCACTGTATGTATATCTTCTTTGGCAAATAACCATGTTTTTTGACAATTTTTCATTGGATTCTTTGAGTTATTGTTCTGTTGTAACAACAAAAAAAAGCAGGTTTACTTTTGAGTAATTTAGTTGAAGAGTCATCCTGGATGGTGCTAATATTTAGACACTTCGCTGGTAGCCAAAAGGCTGTCAATGTGAACTCATCCAAAGCTGCTTCAGAAGACAGGCAGGGTGACCTGTTTCTGAAAAGTCAGTCTTGAAAATTCTATACAGTAGGTCTAATCTGTTGTTGTTATGTGCCGTCGAGTCGCCTGCGACTCATAGCGACTCTATGTACAACACCCCTAAACTCCGCTCTGTCCTGTGCCAATCGCACCGTCTCTGACACTCCCATCCCAATTATCCCAGTCACTGAAGCAATCCACCTCATAGAGGGCCTTCTTCCCCTCCTGCGCCGTCCCTCCACCCT
>NW_006399844.1:8579531-8597998 GCF_000299155.1 Elephantulus edwardii | reverse complement strand
GAACTTCTTCTTTCATCACCATAGGCTCTTGCTCATATGTTGTTTCATGAAATTCTTCTGTGTCTTCCAATTCCTTTCGATACAGTGACTCAGTATACTCCTTCCATCTTCTTTATATTTGTTATTATTCATTTTCATTTTTTACTGAAACTTTTAAACTGTATCAGCTCCTAAGTATTGCTACATTAAACACAAGACAAAAAGACAACACGGAGACAGGTCTAATCTATATCTATGGGCATTACCATGAATTATAATTAACCTGACAGAAGTAACAACAGTTGAGAGGAGAAATAAAAATTTGCTGCCTGAGACCTCTCCAAAGTATTGAGGACCAATAACATCAGTTTAAAGACTAATGGTGTGCCTGACTCAGGCCATGGGTTTTCTTTAACCATTTGCTACACATCTGAGAATTGGAAAATGAGTAAGTATGAGAGAAGAAGAATCATTGCTTCTGTGTTGTGATGTTGGAGAAGAGCAGTGAATATCGCCAAGGACTGACAAAAGAATGGATGGGTCTTAAGAGAAAGTATGGACAAATTGCTCCTTAGAGGGAAGCTGAAGGGCGGGGTGGCCCTGCGCCCGGAACCCCCTGGAAGAGGTGCAAGATGGCGTCCCCCAGATGACTCCTGTGAGGCCAGGTCTCACAGTTCTCATCATTTTCTCTGTAGAACAAGTCTGGTCCTCACCGTTAGATTTGTGCAGCTCACTGTTGTAGGATAGACGAGAACAATGGCAAGAAGCTTCTTTTTGGGAGTAAGCAAAGGCTTGTGGGGCTGTGTGCCCTTGGCGTGGAGAAGCTTCCCTTTGAGCGTTTCTGGATTGTCCCATGTGAGGGTCACCCTCACACTCCCTAAAGTAACAGATCATTGGAACGAGAAGAGAGCCCTATTCGGGGTGTATGAAAACATCGGGATCCTGGGTAACTTTGAAAAGCACCCCAAGGAATTGATCAAGGGCCTCAAATGGCTTCGAGGTTGGAAAGGAAACTAGTTACAGCGTTGTATCAGAAAGAAGAAAATGGTTGGGAATCGGATGTTCACTGATGACCTGCACAACCTTAACAAACATATCCGATATCTTTACAAACACTTTAAAAGGCATGGAAGCACTGAAAGAAGACCGAGAGCAGTGGGTCTATCTTCTTGGAAAAGAGAAAAAGTATATTTCTTTATAAGAAAAGGACTTTGTATATTTTCTGTAATAAAATAGGTTTAAAAAAAATTTGATCCTTAGAGGCAAGAATGGCAAATATGATAAAGCTTTCTCCCACACACTTTGACCATGATGTTAGGAAGACTCACTGCTTGGAAAGGAGCATCTTGCTTGGAAAGATGGAGGGTCAGTGAAAGAAAGGAAGACTTTCCATGAGATGTACTGATATAGTGACTGCTGCAATGGACTTAAGTCTGTAAAAGATGGTGAGTTTGGCATAGGACAGGCCAAGGCTCAGATGTGTTGTTCACAGGATGACTGTGAGTTGTACTCTGTTTACAATATAGCTATTTAAATAAAGTTAGTAAACTAAATACTGTATTTCATTAAAATAATCTTTCATGTGTTTAAAATAAACAATCCCAGAAATATAAAGAGTTTTATACTGCTTCTTCTCAAAGAAAACTCCAAAAGGTAGATGATGCATGACACCGGTGCAGCGGGAGGGCCTGAAGGCCCCAGGGGCCCTGGGATAGGGAGGTTGGGTCTCGGCCATGGATGGGGTCATGGGAGGGGCTGCGGAGCTCAAGGAGGCAAAGCTGAGGACAAGGAGTGGCTCTCCATCACCGAGCCAGGCAACCTGGTCAAAGATATGAAGATCAACTCCTTGGAGATTTATCTCTTCTTGCTGCCCATCAAGGAGTCTGAGATCATTGACTTTTTCCTGGATGAGGTCTTGAAAATCATGCCTGCACAGAAGCAGACACATGCAGGCCTGTGGACCACATTCAAGGCCTTTGTCGCCATTGGAGACTATAATGGCCATGTTGGCTCACGTGTCAAGTGCTCCAAGAAGGTAGCTATTGCCATCTGTGGGGCCATTATCCTGGCTGAGTTCTCCAATGTCCCTGTGTAGCGTGGCTACTGGAGGAACAAGACTTGCAAGCCTCACACCGTTCCCTGCAAGGTGACTGAGCACTGTGGTTCTCTGTTGGTGTGTCTGATCCCTGCACTCCAAGGCACTGGAATCGTCTCGGCCCCTATGACCAAGAAGCTGCTGCTGAAGGTTGGAATTGATGACTACTACACCTCAGCCTGGGACTGCACAGCTACCCTGGGCAACTTCGCCAACGCCACCTTTGATGCCATCTCAAAGACCTACAGCTACTTAACCCTAGATCTCTGGAAAGAGACTGTGTTCACCAAGTCTCCCTACCAGGAATTCAATGACCATCCTGACTCACACCAGAGTTTCCATGCAGAGGACCCAGGTTACAGCTGTGGGCCACCAAATAGTGGATTTTGTATAACAAATAAAGTGAATTAAGTTAAAAGGAAAAAAAAGAGTTTGATATCCAGAAAGCATTTAATAAGTTACTGTATTTTTTAAAATTCAAAAGGGGAAAATAAAGAAAATAAATGCTAAAAATATCCAACTCCAAGTATATTCAATTGGAAAGAGGGTCCAATGCTTGGGAAATAAAAATGATAAGTGTTCAACATGATAAAGAATGCCTACTGTAATTAAATGAATAAGACTTATTAAAGGTAACTGTTGGAGTAAAGAGTTTGCTAAATGCTAACACTTTGGTGGCAATAGCCAAAAAAATTACAAGACATGAATCAGAAACATGAGAGTTCATGCCTCAGAAAAGTAAAGTGAAAATGTCAATGTATGAAGAAAAAAAATATACATTAAGATGACAAAAGAGAATAACTCAAATTCTTTAAATGAGCTTGGTAAAGGGTCAGAACCACCTCAAAATGTCTGCAGAACTCATCTTCAATGAATCTTAGAATAATATGTCTTGATAATGGTGATGGCTGCAGAATTCATCATATTTATTAAAATTACCTTTAATGTGATTTTATTGTTGCTGGGTGCCATGGATTCTGACTCATAGTGACCCTATGAACAGCAGAGCTGAACCTTGTCCTACAGTGCCTTCTTCACACTTCCTGACACACTGGTGGCAGTCACCGTGTCAATCCACCTGGATGAGGGTCTTCCTCTCTTTCACTGACTCTCTACACTCTCAAGTATCATGTGCCTCTACAAGAAACAGTCCCTACTAGGCAACATGCCTGAAGTGTGTGAGGCAAAGCCTCATCATCCTTACTTCAAGAGCTCTTCAGCTGCACCATCTCCAAGACATATTTATTTGTTCTTTTGGCAGTCCATGGGATGCTGCTGTGTGACAATGCTCTTTTCCAACAGCACAACTCAAAGGCATCAATTTTAGTGACTGTGAAATGTAAAATGTACATTTAAAATTATAAGTTCTACACTATGTAAACTAGAACTAAAAAAGTTCTTTAAAAATTAAAAACAGCATATCCTATATGCTCTATTATGTGGGTCCTGGTAAGAAATAATAACATTCTAATTTCAATTGCTGGTTAGTTCAAACTTGTTTCACTTACTATAAAGAGTGAAATGAAACTATACTTCAGTCCTATTTAGATATTATTTTTTTCCCCAAAAAGTTTTCTGCTTACTTATTACATGAGCCCCAGGGTACTGTTCAACAGATGTAAATAGATATGCATTACATCTTCATTGAGATATAATTCACATATCATACACTATATCCATTCAAAATAAAATTTAATCATTCATAATGCACTGACAGGATCATCACCACAGCCAATTTAGGAGCATTTTCATCATCTTGAAAAGAAATCTCATAGTTTGTTCATGTTATCAGGAATGACCAATTCTTAAAGAAGGAAATTATGTTTGGTAAAATAAAGGGTCAGTGAAAAAGAAGACTTTCAAGAAACTGACTGAACCTGGTGTTGTAACAATGTATGCAAATATGATTAAGATGAGGACAGGACAGGATCAAGGAGTGTTTTGTTGTACACAGGTTTGCTACTTGTGCATAACAACTTCAAGGTACCTAATAACACACATGATGTAAAGTGTTGCTATAAGAGAAGCACTACAAATGAATGGCTTTTAAAAAAACAAATATATTCACTCACAGTTTTGAAAGCTTTAAATCTTAATTCAGGGTACCAGGTTTAGGGGAAGGCTTTCCCTCAAATCTGAGAGAAGGTCCTTCTCTACTTTCAATGTCTTTATGTCCAATTTTCTTGCTTATCTCAATGCATCTTAATTAGCAATCTTCCCCCAGGTCCAAAAGCTTTTAGTTCTCACCTCTGCTTTCTTGGTGGTAGTAAAGTTCCTCCATCTGTTTACATGTCTAATCCCTTTTATAGTTCAAGAGACTGACTCACAAACTGTATCCTACCTCTTTAATATAACTCACTCAAACTCAAATTCAGTGACACTGAGTTGGTTCTGACTCAAAGGAACCCTCCATTGGGTTTCCAGAATGCAAACTGCACGGGGAGGAAATTGCCCATCTTTTTCCTATGGAACAGCTGTGGATTCATACCAGTGGAGATGTAGACTTTAGGTTAGCAGTACAACATTCCACAAACTTTACCACCAAAGCTCATCATAACTACGCCCCAATTCTGCCTCATTAACATCACAGAAGTTAGGATTTACAACACATGTAACAAATAAATCAGTTTAGAAAATGGAGGTCAATTATATTTGACTAAAGATCATGGTCTGATCAAGCTAATACATACATTTAGAGACAAAACTCACTCCATGACATGGTAATTTATAAAGTGTTCTCAAATTTATACCTGTCAGGTATTTCTTTATAATTAAACTCAAGTTATACAACTCTGATGAAAATAATACAAAAATGATACTGTGTCCTTATCAGGGTATCATTTAGAGATACACAAAATCAATTTCTAATTGGTGTTAATTGAGATCATCCATTCAAGGTGTTGCCTAGTTTCTCAGTTTTAAAGTTTTAATTACTGATTTCATCTGGAATGAAAACATTTTCATTTAAAAAGTATCTTCATACACTTAAAAACTCACTGTCATCAAGTTGCTTCCGACTTATAGTGACCCTTCACTGAACTTCCAAGGCTATAAATTATGTATCTACTGTCGAGTTGCTGGTGGATGTAAGCTAACAAAGTTGTGCCACTGCTGGGTTCGCAATGAAGCTCATTACAGACTCTGTCTCTAGTGGAATCCATCAGTGGCTCCCCAAGAGAAATATGGGCAGTCTGTTCCTATTATGATTTACATCTTTGAAAAGCTATTTGAAGGCAGTGAAACTTACACTTAATCTGTGAGTAAATAATTTAAAACCAATTAAAAGTATCTTGCTCCTCCTCAACTTTTTCTCCTAGACTTAGCAATCATCTATTACTAGAAATAAAATAATTTTCTCTACAATTAAAGTAAAATGGTGATTCCTCACCCAACCCCTCACTTCTATGACTTTCTGCACATGTATCAATCAGGAGTCTATATCACTGAAGAATGTTCCTGTCCCATGTATATCCATTCTCATTTATCACAGAAATCATATTCTTACTTTATGACTTATAATTCATTACTGTCTTTATATATATATATATTCATGTGCAACTGATTCAGAGTTGCCAAATGAAGTCAAGCTGACAAGTTTGAGAAGTCTGTTTTGTGAACAGAGCAAGAAAATTCTACATAGTTATCATTAAGAACTATTTCATTGTTTAAGTATTTTGTGACATTAGAAGCAAGGTTTGCTCACAGGCACTGTAGTACCACTGCAAC
The DNA here is from genome assembly GCF_000299155.1 of Elephantulus edwardii. NCBI lineage: Eukaryota > Metazoa > Chordata > Mammalia > Macroscelidea > Macroscelididae > Elephantulus > Elephantulus edwardii. Next base: position 8,592,198 of record NW_006399844.1, on the reverse strand, counting down.
TAGAAGGCTGGAGCAGACAGTGCTAGTGTGCCTACGCATACACCTACACACACACACACAAACAGACACACACACATACATTCTTATTGATAGCTCTAGATCTCTTCTAATATCCCTAGGGTTCTTCTTTTCCTTACTCTATATTTATAAATTTTAAGTCTCTTCATTTATAGTTAGAACCATGACTTCCAATATTCATCATTCAATTCTATACTAACATATACTTTCAAAACAGTCCAAGCTAAACAAATACATGGGACAAACCTATTAAGAGGTGTTTAAACTTCATCTATAGTTTCCTTTTCCCCAAATCAGGCTAAGGACGACAATCAGAAAAGATGGTGGGCTAGAAAAATGGCAGCCCAGACCCCTGTCAACAGAGACTCTAGAAAATAAAGGTTAAAAAAAAGATAACGAAAAGAATGTGGGAATTAGTTTGGGAACCTCGGCACGGAGCAGCATGCCTCAGCGGGGAGGAGTGAGGCTCGGCAGGGAGCAGTGAGCCTCAGCAGGACTCACCAGGAGGAGCAAGCAGGACAGCAGGAATTTGAGTGGCATACTTAGTGGGAAAAATAAGGCTCCAGGAATAGACGGTATATCAACTGATATATTTCAGTTAACAGATGCTGCCCTGGATGTGCTCATTAAGTTGTGCCAAGAAATCTGGAGAACGACCATTTGGCCAACTGACTGGAAGAGATCTATATTTGTTCCAATCTCAAAGAAAGGTGACCCAACAGAATGTGGAAACTACAGAACAATCTTACTGATTTCACATGCAAGCAAGATTTTATTGAAGATTATCCAAAAACGACTGGAACAGCACATCAACAGAGAACTACCAGAAGTCCAGGCTGGGTTTAGAAGGGGTCGTGGTACTAGGGATATTGTAGCTGATGTTAGATGGATCTTAGCTGAAAGCAGGGAATACCAGAGGAATGTCTATCTGTGTTTCATTGACTATGCAAAGGCATTTGACTGTGTGGATCATAACAAACTATGGCTGACTCTGAGAAGAATGGGAATCCCAGAACACCTGATCGTTCTAATGCGAAACCTATACTTGGACCAGGAGGCAGTCGTCAAAACAGAGCAAGGGAACACTGCATGGTTCAAAATTGGAAAGGGTATACGCCAGGGATGCGTCCTATCTCCATACCTTTTCAACCTATATGCAGAACAGATTATCCGGGAGGCTGGGCTCTACGAGGAGAAATGTGGGGTCAAGATTGGTGGACGATTTATCAACAATCTGCGTTATGCAGATGACACAACCCTGCTTGCTGAAACTGAAGAGGACCTGAAGCACCTGCTGCAGAGGGTCAAGGACTGCAGCCTACAATATGGATTGAAGCTCAATGTCAAGAAGACAAAGATTCTCACCACTGGACCAATTGGCAGCATCAGAATGGATGGTGAAGAGATTGAGATTGTACACAGCTTTAGTTTGCCTGGCTCCACAGTCAACTGTCTTGGCACCAGCAGCCTAGAAATTAAAAGGTGCACTGCCATGGAAAAGTCTGCTGTTAGGGACCTCTCCAAAGTACTGAAGAGCAATGGTGTCTCTCTGGAGACTAAGGTGCGTCTGATACAGGCCATGGTCTTTGCAATCACTTGTTATGCATCAGAGAGTTGGACAATGACCAAGGAGGATAGAAGGAGAATTGATGCCTTTGAGCTGTGGTGCTGGAGAAGAGTATTGAGAATACCATGGACTGCTAGGAAAACAAACAGATTTGTCCTTGGAAAGGGTTAAACTGGGTGGCTCCTTGGAGGCAAGGATTCTAAGGCTCCGTCTAACATACTTTGGACATGTTGTGAGGAGAGACCGGTCTTTGGAGAAGGACATCATGCTTGGGAGGGTGGAGGGACAGTGCAGGAGGGGAAGGCCCTCTCTGAGGTGGATTGATTCAGTGACTGGGATAATCAGGATGGGAGTGTCAGAGACAGTGTGACTGGAACAGGACAGAGCAGAGTTTAGGGCTATTGTACACAGGGTCGCTATGAGATGCAAGCGACTCGAAGGCACATAACAACAACAACAACTTAGTGGGAGATCACTGTTGATTGCTGGACCACGGGGAAACCCCTTCATCTTGAGTAGGAGGGAGTGAGACAGCTGGAGATTGACTGGGGTGGCAGATCTAGTTCTCGAAGGGAAAATCAAGGCTTCTTGGTATTCCATTCAGGTCCCCAAGCACTCCTGTCCCACCCCTAGCGTGTGTCTGCACAAGCACCCACCCTACATGCACCCACAAACGCACCTGCTCAACCCTCTTCTGGCACAGTGACATCAGATCAAGAACAGCCTATCACTTCAGCCATGAAAAACCTCTATCACAGCAATGTCACAAAAGAATCAGGCTACCACACACCCTAAGCAAAAAAATCACTCCCCAAATGTGACAGTGTAATGGAACTTTCTAACACAGAATTTAAATGAACAATGACTGAATATTTTCAATGGGTGAAAGACAGACTTAAGAATTACAGGACATTGCAAGCAAAAGCCAGGAGGAGTTTAAAAAACAATCTAAAACAATGCAGGTAAAACAAACGAGGCATTACAGGATCAGGAAAAACAAGAAACCACAATCCAAAATATGAGGTTCAATGTTTCAGATGCTGTCACATGAACAGACGTGAAGAAAAGGAACACAGAACCAGTGAAATAGAACACAGAATTGTCACCACTGATCTGCTAAAGCAAAAAGCAGAATAAAAAAAAGGAAGGAAAAATAAAACCTAAGAATAATGAGAGACAGTATCAAGAGAAATAACATGCCCATAATCAGAATCCCAAAACAGGAAGAAGCAAGTAAAGGCACTGGAAAAGTTGTGGAAGAATTATTAAAGAAAATTTCACAGGCATAATGAAGAATGAGAGAATATATATTCAAAAAGCTGAGTGAACACCATATAGAACAGACCCCAAGAGAAAAATACCAAGACATAACATAGTTAAATTTGCCAGAATCAAGGATAAGGAGAGAATTCTGAAAGCAGTTATGGAGAAACAAAGAGTAACCTATAAGGGAAAGCAGATAAGGTTAAGTGACAATTTTTCAGCAGAAACCATGTGAAGAAGAAGACAGTAGAATGACATATCAAACACTTCAAAGAATACAACTGTCAACCAAGAATACTGTACCCAGCAAAACTATCTATCAAATATGAAGTAGAGATCAAGATATTCTCAGAAAAACAGAACCGAAGGGAGTTTGTAAAAAAAAGACCAGCGTTCACTGAGAGATGTCCTTCTTACAGAGGTGCCACAGAATGCAGGATGGACCAAAGTAATTAGCAACAACACCAAAAACAACTCAGCACAATGACAGCAATAAAACCTTGCCTCTCAATAATCACACACTGAATGCGAATTGTTTTATATCCACCTCTGAAGAGAAAAAGAGTAACAGATTGCATAAAAAAACCAAATCCATCAATATGCTGTCTATAAGAGACACACCTGAAAAATGAAGATAAAGACTTAAAAAAAAAGTGGGGGGAAAAATACCAAACAAATGGCAAAAAGAAAAAAAGTAAATTATTAATCTCTGATAAAATAAATTTCAATGCAAAAACGATCACAAAGGAAAAGGAAGGGTTAATATAACAATAATGCTTAAAGGGTCAATAGAACAAGAGGACATAACAATAACAAATATCTATGCACCAAATGAGACCTGCAAAATACATAAAACAAGCATTAATAAAACTGATAAAGTGAATAGAAAACACTACTATAAGTAGTTAGAGACTTCAATACACCACTCTCAAGAAAAGATAGAACTACCAGAAAGAAACTCAGCAAAGATGTTGAAGAATTAAACAACACAGTAAACTAACTCGATCTCATAAATACTTGTAGGTTAATGCACTCCAGAAAAGCACAGTACACCTTCTTCTCCAATGTGTATGGAACGTTCTCCAAAATACATCATATTTTAGGTCACAAGCATCAATAAATTAAAAAACAAAGAAATAATACAAAGCATCTTCTGACACCACAATGTCACAAAATTAGAAAATAATACAAGAAGATAAAGGAAAAAAATCTATACACTTGGAAGGTGAACAACATCTTGCTTGAACATGTGTGGACATCAGAAGAAATAAAAAATAAAATTAAAGTTCCTTAAAACAAATGACAATGAAAATACCACTTACAAAAACCTCTGGAAACAGCCAAAGCAATAATTAGAGGTCAATTTTTTTTTTAAATTAGAGGTCAATTTATAGCAATAAGCAAACACATCAAAAGGCAGGAAAAAATGACCATTTACTCTCTAACCCAACATCTCCAATAAACTGAAAAAGAACAGAAAGAAAACCCGACATCCTCGAAAAAGAAAAAAACAGGAGATTGTAAAAATTTGGGCAGAAATAAATTAAATAGAAAACAGAAAAACAATTGAAACCATAAATAAAACTAGGAGAGTTGATTCTTTGAAAAGGTCAACTAAGTCAACAAACCAGTAGCAAAACTAACAAAGGATAAGAAGGAAATGACACAAATAATCCAAATAAGATATGGAACCGGCAATGTCACAACAGAACCAACTAAAATAAAAAGGCTAACACTGGAATATTATGAAAAACTATACTCAAACAAATATGAAAACCTAGAGGAAATGAACAAATACTTAGAAATTCACAACTTACCTAAACTGACATAAACCAAAACTGAATACCTGAACACACTCATAACAAAAGAAATTAAAAAGATAAAGCACTGGACCACATGGTTTTACAAGTGAATTTTATCAAACATTCAGAGAAGAACTGTCACCAATTCTACCTAAACTAGTTCAGAAAATAGAAAAAGATGGAATTCTCCCAGACTCTTCTATGAAGCAAATATATCCTCAGTACCAAAGCCAGGAAAAGACATCACCAAAATAGAAAACTATAGGCCAATATCTCTCATGAACATAGATGGAAAAATCCTAAATAAAATCCTGACCAATAGAATCAAACAATACATAAAAAAAATAATAATTCACCATGACCAAGTAAGATTCATAACAGGTATGCAAGGATGGTTCAACATAAGAAAATCAATGTCATTCATTACATTAACAAAGCAAAGAACAAAACCCACATGATCCTATCAATTGATGCAGAGAAGGCCTTTGACAAAATGCAACACCCTTTCCTGATTAAAACACTCAACAAAATACAATTAGAGGGGAATTTCTTCAATGTAGTAAAAGTATATATGTAAACCTGAGAGCCAACTTTGTTCTCAATGGAGAGAGATTAAAGGCATTTCCTTTGAGAACAGGAACTAGGTAAGGATCTATCACCTTTCCTACTCAATATTGTATTGGAAGTCTTAGCAATAGCAATAAGATGAGAAGGAAATAAGAGGTATGCAAATTGGCAAAGAGGAGGTAAAATTATCTCTATATGCAGATAATATGATAGTATATTTAGAAAACCCTAATGACTCAGAAGAAAACTACTGGACATAGTTGACCAATTCAGCAAAGTGGCAGGCTACAAGATCAATACACAAAAATCAACTGGATTCCTCTACAGTGACTAAGAGAATACAGAGCTAAAGCTAAGAAAAAGAATACCCTTCACAATAGCTAATTACAAGATTAAATACTTGGGAGTAAATCTAACCAGAAAAGCACAGAGGATCTAGTCAAAGAAAATGACAAAATATTATTACAAGAAACAAAAAGAAACCTGGAGAAATGAAAAATATCCCTTGCTCAGCACAGGAGGGGAAGACCCTCTATGAGGTGGATTGATTCAGTGACTGGGATAATCAGGATGGGTGTGTCAGAGGCAATGAGATTGGCACAGGATAGAGCACAGTTTAGGGCTGTTGTACATAGGGTCGCTATGAGTCACAAACAACTCAACGGCACATAACAACAACAACATGGAAAGGAAGACTCAACAGTGTGAAAATGACAATACTACCAAGGGCAATGTACACGTTCAATGTAATCCCAATAAAAATACCAATTCCATTCTTCAACAAGATGGAAAAGGCAATTTGTAATTTCATTTGGAATGCAAAGAGGCCCCAAATAAGCAAAGCACTCCTTAAAAAGAGAAACAAGGTAGGCGGCATCTCACTTCCCGATTTCAAATCCTACTACTCTGCCATGGTGGCCACAACCACGTGGTACTGGTACAATAACAGACACATAGATAAATGGAATAGAATGAAGAACCAGGAAATCAGCCTATCTACCTATGGTCAACTGATTTTTGACAAGGAGATGAAATCAGTTGAGTAGGGAAATGACAGCCTTTTTAACAAATGGTGTTGGCAAAATTGGAAACCTATCTGTAGAAAACTCAAGCAAGATTCACACCTCACTTCATACACAAAAACCAACTCAAAGTGGATCAAGGACCTAAGACTAAAACCAAGGATTATAACTTCATTAGAGAAAAGCTTGGAAGAACTCTAGAAGGCCTAATCCACAACATACACAGTCCTCCAAGCATCCTGAAAACCTACAACCAGGAGAGGATAAAATAGATGAAATGGGGCCTTCTAAGAATAAAATCCCTATGCACATCCAAAACCTTCTCCAACAGGGTTAAAAGGGAAGCCCAGACTGGGAAAATATATTTGATACATGTCTGATAAGGGACTTTTATCTAGAATTTAGAAAATACTCGAGCACCACAACAAGATAAAGGAAAACAACCCAACTGAAAAATGGGCACAGGATATGAACAGACACTTCACCAAAGAAGACATTCAGATGTCAAACAAACACATGAAGAAACGTTCAAATCCCTGGCTCTAAGAGAGATGCAAATCAAAACAACTATGAGATATCATCTCACCCAAACAAAAATAACAAAATTTAACAGAACAGCAAACATCAAATGCCGGCGAGGTTGTAGAGAAACTGGAACCCTTATTCACTGTTGGTGGGAGCGTAAAACGGTGCAACCACTATGGAAGGCTGAATGGCGTTTTCTCAAAAGCTGCAAATAGAAATACTGTTTGACCCAGCAATACCACTACTGGGAATATACCCTAAAGAAACCAGAACTGCCACCCAAGCAGATAGATGCTTACTCATATTTATTGTAGCTTTGTTTAGAATAGCAAGGAGTTGGAAACAACCCAAGTGCCCATCAACAAATAAATGGATAGAGTAGCTGTGATATATTCACACAATGGAATAATATGCTGCATTGAAAAACAAGGAACCCATGAAATACTATACAAAATGGGTGACCCTGGAGGACATTATGGTGAGTGAAATATCTCAGTCACAAAAGGACAAATACTGCACAAATACTGTTATAAAGCAGGACTGATATCAGAGTTGGAAGGAAACTAAGAGGGGATAAATAATGTATACTGCATTGAAACAGATGAGGAAGAGAACTGTTTAGGAGGAATATATGATTAGGTATTACTGTCATGACAAGAGTCGAGAATGAATGTTACACAGTAGAGTATATGGGGGTGGGGGGATTGTCTAACAATGAAATTATTCATTTGTTTTCTACTTTTCAAAGAGAAAAGCGAACTGGGGAGAAGGGGTGGGCAGGGAGGAAAGCGTACAACTATGAATGAATGGAAATCCAAAGTCCATAAACTTTCATTAAAATAAATTTTTCAAAAAAGGGGGAAAAAGAATTCTGGAATTATCAAATATCATATCATCATTCATGTCACAAACAATTAAAATTTTGCTAAAAATTACTGTAAAATGACTGGAGTACTACATAACAGGGAACTGCCAGAAATCCAAATTGGATTAATAAATAATGGAATGAAGGATACAATTGTTGATGTCACGTGGATCTTAGAAGAGAATACCAGGAAGATGTTCACTTGCATTTTATTGGTTATACAATTCTACATGGTTTCAAATTAAGAAAGGCATGTCACAAAACAAGATAAAAAACAGAGATAAAAGCATATATACATATATGGGGGGAAAAAGAAACGCATGTGTCGGGGTTGTATCCTCTCTTCATACCTATTCAATCTGAGAAAATTATGTGAGAAGCTGGACTCTATGAAGAAGAATGTAGCATCGAATTGGAGGAAGACTCAACAATGACCTGCATTATATAGCAATCTTATTGCTGAAAGTGAGGAAGATTTGAAATACTTCCTACAGACAATCAAGGACTACAGCCTTCAATACGGACTCCATCTCAGCTGTAAGGTGAAAAAATCCTCACCACTAGATCTAGAAACAACAAAATGATAGATGAAGACTGAAATTGTCAATGATTTCTTATTAGTTGGATCCACAATCAACAGCTTGGTACCAGCAGGAAGGAGATCATATTGTACTTAAAAAGTCTGTAGTTGAGAACCTCTCCAAATTACTGAGGAGCAGTGATGTCAGTTTGAAGATTGAAGTGCACCCAATTCAGACCATGGACTTTTCATCATTTGCTATGCCTCTGAGAGCTGGCTAATGAGTAAGGGTGACAGAAGAAATGATGCTTTTGAGTTGTGGTGCTGAAAAAGAATACTGAATATTTTCCATGGACTGCCAAAGGAACAATAAGGTACATCGTGGAGAAAGTGGGGCCAGAATGCTTCTCTGAGGCGAAGATAAATAAGCTTTACCTCACCTACTTTGAGCATGTTTCCAGAATAACACTATTATTAAAACAGATCATAAACGGAATAAAAAAAATAAAACTCAAATGTACACTATATACAAGAAAATGGGTATTAACTCTCAAAAATTAGAAGAAAAGTAACATTAAAGGCTTTCTGATTAATATCCAAGTAGATCTGGAATCAAGAACTATTATAAAACATTAAGAATAAGATTTTTTTCATTAGAAATTAATAATAGAGAAATATTTTTATTTATAATCTACTAGAAAATATTCTGACTGGGAAAAAATATTTGGCAATGACACGTCTGATAAGGGACTTATATCTAAAATTTATGGAATACTCGAGCGCCACAACAAGGTAAAGGAAAACAACCCAATTGAAAAATGGGCATAGGATATGAACAGACACTTCAAAGAAGACATTCAGATAGCAAACAAACACATGAAGAAGTGTTCAAAATTCCTAGCTCTACGAGAAATTCAAATCAAAACAACTATGAGTTTTCACCTTACCCCAGTGTTGTTGTGATGTGCTGTTGAGTCACCTGCGACTCATAGCGACCCTATGTACAACAGCCCTAAACCCTGCCCCATCCTGTGCCAATCTCACTATCTCCAACACACCAATCCCCTTACCCCAGCCACTGAATCAATCCATCTCATAGAGGGTCTTTCCCTCCTGTACTGTCCCTCCACCCTCCCAAGCATCATGTCCCTCTCCAAGGACTGGCCCCTCCTTGCAACATGTCCAAAGTATGTCAGATGAAGCTTCAGTATCCTTGCCTCCAAGGAGAAGCCCGTCTTCACCCTCTCCAGGACAAACCTGATCGTTTTCTTAGCAGTCCCCAGTATATTCAATACTCTTCACCAACACCACAGCTCAAAGGCATCAATTCTCCTTCTATCATCCCTAGTCATTGTCCAGCTCCCTGTTGCATAGCAAGATATTGCAAAGACCATGGCATGTATCAGGCGCATCTTAGTCTCCAGACTGACAAAACTGCGCTTCAGCACTTTAGAGAGGTCTCTAACTGTAGACTTTCCCATCGCAATACATCTTTTAGAATAGCAAAATTCAACAAAGCAGCAAACAGCAAATGCTGGCAAGGTTGTGGAGAAACTGGAACCCTTATTCACAGTTGGTGGGAGTGTAAAATGGTGCAACCACTACGGAAGGCTGTATGGCGCTTTCTCAAAAAGTTGCAAACAGAAATACCGTTTGACCCAGCAATTCCACTACTGGGAATATACCCTAAAAAAACCAGAACTGCCACCCAAGCAGACAGATGCTAACTCATGTTTATTGCAGCTTTGTTCACAATAGCAAAGAGTTGGAAACAACCCAAGTGCCCATCAACAAATGAATGGATAGAGTAGCTGTGATGTATTCACACAATGGAAAACTATGCTCTATTGAAAAAGAAAGAACTCATGAAATGAAAAATGGGTGACCCTGGAGGACATTATGATGAGTGAAATATCTCAGTCACAAAAGGACAAATACTGTATAGTGCCACTGTTGTAAAATGGGAGTGACATCGAAGTTGGGGGGAACCTAAGAAAACAGGGGATAAATAATGTATACTGCATTGAAACAGATGAGGGAGAGAATTGTTTAAAAGGCATATAGAATTAGGTATTATTTTCATGACATGATTACAGAAAAAAAATGTATGTTAAAGTTGTATAACTATGAAAGAACTTTTTCTTTCTTCAAAGAGAAAAACTAACTGGGGGAACAAGTAGGCAGGGAGGAAAATGTGCAACAATGAATGAATGGGGAAAAATTAAATAAAAATAATATGCTGTTAAAAATATATATGCTGTATTAAAAATAGCATTAATAAAAAAATTGTAAAAAAAGGTAAGACAGCATTCCTAAATTAGTATGTTCCTAAAAACAAGATAATAAATATATAAACAACAACAGAGCTGAAAGGAAAAAATCAACTAATCCACAACTACATGGTGATTTAGGAAATAATTTCCGTAATAATGCAAAAGGTAACTCTCTTCTCCTTAAAAAAACCCTAGTAATGATATGAAAGATCCAAAGAACATAATGAACTTTAAGTGATGGATATATAAAATATTACAAATACATACCCCAAAACCAAAAGTGCAGAATGTATGTTAATTTCCTAAATACATGGTATGCTTTCACTGGATAAAAATCATTGGAGTCTAGCAGTCAAAGTGGATGGGAACTTGGAAAGTTCTTCAGTATGGATGAAAACTTGTAGAGGTTCTATCACACAGTCTTTCTTAACATCTGTGACCACATACTAAGCCACAGAGTTCGTTTAAATATGTTGTTGTTAAGTGCCATCGAGTCATAGGTGACTCACAGTGACACTATGAATGAAAGTCCTTGACACCTGTGTGACTTTCATCCTTTCTCCAGGTTCATAGGGTTTCGGGAGGCAAGCTATTTACGGAAGTGGATGCCACTCCTGCTTCTAATTGTTGCAATATAGGCAATATATTTTCTGTTTTCAATCAAGATCCATCTGACACTAGCAATTATATCCACTTTTCTACAGCCTCTTGTGAATGCACCTTTAATTTCTGGCAGTTTCCTGTGAATGTACCGTTCCAGGCATTTTTTAGTAATCTTCAGCAAGATTTTCCTTGCATATGATATTAATGATATTGTTTGAGAATTTGCACATTCTGTTGGATCACCTTTTTTTGGGAATGGGAACAAATATGGATCTCTTTCAGTCAGTTAGCCAATTTCTTGGCATAGATGAATGGGCACTGCTATCTTGGTTAGTGCAGAAGAGATGACTCCTCAACTTTGTGTGGAGACCTCAGCCTAAGGTGTAGCCAAAGGATGATAGAGGGAGGAGGAGAAGAAATTTCAGTTGTGTGTCAGGCAGTATATATATTTTAACAGATAAAATCTTCAAAGTAAGTTTTATTAATCCTCATTTTAGAGATCAGAGACCAGGGTCAGAGAGATTAAGTGTCCCATCCAAGATTACAAGAAATATGTGAGAGCTTCTAAAATACCATCTTGTTGCCTGGTGTCAAAGTCACTGCCTGTGCCACAAAACCAGGAGAAATGTGACTTTTGAAAGCAAGGGTTCTCCTGTGCCTAGTAAAGTGTCGACATCCATCAAACACATGAATAAAAATAACAAGCACAGTAGGCTATCAAACATGAAGGTGAAATTAGGGCATTTCCAGATTAACAAAAATTAAACAAATTTGTGAAAACTAGACCAATTCTCAAAATTAAGAAAACAAAAATTCTCACTATTGGACCATCAGGCAACATCATAATACATGGAGAAAATTATGAAGTTGTCAAGGATTTCATTCTATTTCAATGTACAATCACCACTCACGGTAAAAGCAGTAAAAAGAAAACACACACACACACACCAAAAAAAAAACCCCAAAAGATGTATTGCAGGATCTCTGCAAAGTTTAAAGACTAAGCTTAAGTTGCACCTAAACCAAGCCATAGTAATGTTAATATCTATATATGCAACTGAACAATGAATAAGGAAGCTCAAAGAATAATGTATGCCTCTAAATTGTAGTGTTGACAAATAGTATTGAAATGCTAAAAGAACAAACAAATCTGTCTTGGAAGAAATTCAACCAAGGTGCTCTTTAGAGGTAAGGATGGTGAAACTTCACCTCACATACTCTGGATATGCTGTCAGGAAAGGCCAGTCCTTAGAAAAAGATATAATGCTGGGAAAGGAAGAGGATCAGGAAAAGAGGGGAAGAATGTTAGGGAGATGTAATGGAAAGGTGATTATAACAAAAGGCTTAAGCATGGTGAAGATCATGACGATGGTGAAGATAGCGCAAGGTTTTGATCTGTGTTACTGTCAATACAATGGCACCTAAAAAGAACAACAGACCAACTAAAAAGAAATCTTAAAGAGAGCTCTTTGCACTAAAAGCCAAGAAAGAGATAAAATAAACCAAACTATCTGCTAACAAACTGACCAAAACACAGAAATACATGTTGTTGTTGTTATGTGCCGTCGAGTCGCTTGCGACTCATAGCGACCCTATGTACAACAGCCCTAAACTCTGCTCTGTCCTGTGCCAATCACACTGT
>NW_006399844.1:8576046-8577561 GCF_000299155.1 Elephantulus edwardii | reverse complement strand
CTCACCAAGTTGTGCCAAGAAATCTGGAGAACAACCGCTTAGCCAACTGACTGGAAGAGATCTATATTTGTTCCTATCCCAAAGAAAGCTGACAGAAATACATAACGTATGTAAAATACACAACATTTAAAATTAGGAAGCCAGGCTCTTTTTTTTTCTTTCTTAAACAGTAATAATTTATTAAGAGCATCTCCCCTGCCCCCACCGTCTTTAGGGTCACTTTTTCCAATTGTAGATGTTGTGCCCTAGTCCCAGGAAGATGGCTGGAGCAGGGGAGCAGCGTATTGCTTAATAAGCCACCTAAGGTGGCTGAAACTCTTCTTCATACTGCTTGAACACAGCAGGCAGCTCCAGTTCCTCATGCAGTGCCTTCACCGGACAGGATCTGGCATTGCTCTGGAGAAACCCGCTGCAGACATTGAATCACCAGCCAGCTACATTTGTTGTCCTGGATGTCAGTGCCAATCTTGCCTGTCAAACTCAGGTCACCAGAAAGATCAAGGTAATCATCCTCAATCGGAAAGAATTCGCTCATCTCTAGCATAATCTTCTTAATGTTGGCATGTTCCTTTTCCCCGTCAATGCCTGCCATATACATTGCAGCAGCACAGCAAGAGGTAAACGATCCTTTATCTTTTTAACAAGCTTATTTTCTTCTTTATCATCTGTTTCTGGAAACTTCTATATTTTTTATGTTCTTAGATTTCTTTCATTATCTGTTTTTTTAAACTGTTGGCATTCCTCTGGTGTGAGTGTGTCTCCTATGGCAATAAATGGGATGATATTCACTTTTTCATGTAAGCGCTTCATAATCTCAATATCCAGCAGTTTAAGTCCATGTCCTGAAGTAGCAATGAAGTATTAACAACACTGCACTCTGCTGTCAGGCATCTGGTGTCGGTTCACTAGAGATTTTGCATTTGGGTAGTCTTCAAATTTACTATCAAAGTAATTAATAATGGGCTGCCAGATATTACTATTATCCATAGCATCTCCAAATCCTAGGGTATCAAATATTGTAAGTAGTAACTGAACTCCACCTTCTTTGACTAAAACTTTATATTGTTCCACTTGTACAGTCTTTTTTATCCTGTGGGAGGACCAGGATACTCTGGAGAATGTAAGTGCAAGCAAAAGCAGGCAGATTCCTCCACTGGGTCTCGCCAGACTCCTGATCCCTCCTTCTGCCAGCCTAATTTCTATTATTATTATTACTATTATGAATTTTAATGAAAAGTTAGAGACTTTGGATTTCCATTCATCACTACACTCTTCTCCTGACCTATCCCTCCCCCTCCCAGTTCACTCTTCTCTTTGAAAAGTAAAATTCTTTCATTGATTTATAATCCCTCCCCCCAGGTCCACTCCACTCAGCATAATGTCCTCTAGGGTCACCCATTCTGAATAATATTTTGTGAATTCCTTGTTTTTCAATGCAGTGTAGTATTCCATTGTGTGAATATACCACAGCTTCTCTATCCATTCGTTTGTTGATGGGCACTTGGGTTGTTCCCA
>NW_006399844.1:8567205-8571946 GCF_000299155.1 Elephantulus edwardii | reverse complement strand
TACTCCTCGCCCACATCAAAGGTGACATCAAAGGAACGAGCCTTGAGAAGGGCTAGATTTTTGGCAGCCACAGAGGCAACGGGATTGGAGGGTTCTGCCTTCCCTGGCCCCGGGGGCTCCCCGGAGCCATCCTCTCCATCTTCCTCCTTCAGGGGCTCAGCCATGGCGTCTGCGCGGGGACACGGCTGAGGAGGTTGCTCTTGGACCTCAGTTTCCTCTCTGTGGGCAGGAGCAGCATGGCCTTGAGTTTCCAAGTTCCCTGGGTCGATGAGGCCAACAAGAGAATGAAAGAAACTGGCACAGCACCGACATGTTGCACCTGCGGAGGCTTAGGATCAAAGGTTAGACACAGGGTCACCGGTGGGGGAGGGGCCTGGCCATGTCCGAGAAGGAAGGGGCGGGGACTGGGGTTCCTCCCTGCTCTCCACTTACCAACTAGAGCTCCGACCTGGCGCCACCTCCACACCCAGAGACGTTCCTGGGGCTCCTCAACATCTCTTCCAGTGGTCACTCACAGCCACCGCCACCACCTCAGCGTCCTGCCTGGCCCCATCAATCTAACTCAATTTTTAAGACCAACATTCCACTGATACTGAGAATAGGAAAAACATTACAAGATAACTATGAATCAATATCCCTTCTAAACATAAATGGAAAATGTTAAGTCAGGATTTTAATAAATTAAATCCAGTAATACAGAATAGAATAATGTACCAAGATAGACTGGTTTTTTAAAAAATGCAAATCCAATACTGCATGTTTGGAATAAATTTGATGTAGCTTAGAATTTGAAAAAGAGTTAATGTTCTCTACACTACTGTTGTTAGCTCATAATGACCCTGTAGTCCGTTAGAATAAACTGTTGCTCAGTCCTGTGTCAGTCTCATGATTTAGTTAAAATCATTGTGATCCATATAATTTTCATTGACTGATTCTCAGAAGTAGATAACTAGGTCTTTCTTTCTAGTCCATTTTAGTCTGAAAACTGTGCTTAGATCTAGCCAGTACTATAGTCTTCAATATGAATGTAGCAGTTCCTTGGCCAGAAATCAACAGGTATCCATACTTACTGAAAACAAAAAGCACCTGAAGCATTCACTGATAAAATTCAAACAATGTAATAGCCTTCCTTACGGATTTCACTTGATAAAGAAAACAAAAACCCTCACAAATGGATCGGTAAACAACATCCTGATAAAAAGAGAGAAGATTAAAGTTGTTAAGAATTTAATTTTACTTGGATCCAAAATAAATGTTCATGGAGATAACAGTTTCCATGAAACTCAAAGAAGAACATACAGATCTGTTTTTGAAGTAGTGAAGACAGATTGCTCTTTAAAAATGAGGCTGGCATGCACACCCATGTTTATTGTGGCTTTGTTCACAATAGCAAAGAGCTGGAAACAATCTTAGTGCCCATCAACAAACAAATGGATAGAGAAGCTGTGGTATATTCACACAATGGAATACTACGCTGCACTGAAAAACAAGGAACTCATGAAATATTATTCAGAATGGGTGACCCTGGAGGACATTATGCTGAGTGAAGTATCTCAGTCACAAAAGGACAAATACTACATAATGCCACTGTTGTAAAACAGGAATGACCTCAGGGTTGGGGGAGACTGAGAAAGATGGGTTCAATAATGTATACTGCACTGAAACAGATGAGGAAGAAAACTGTTTAAAAGGGATATTGATTAGGTATTTTTTGTCATGATGGGAGTAAAAAGCAAAGGCTGCATAAGTGGAGTGGACCTGTGGGGAGGAATTGTAAAACAATGAAAGAATTTTACTTTTCCAAGAGGGTAGTGTACTAGAGGGGAAAATTGGGAGGGGAGAAAAGTGCAACAATGAATGAATGGAAATCCAAAGTATCTGTAAATTTTCATTGAAATTAATATTTTTTTTTAAAAAAAGGTATCATTACCAGGGAGAAATGTGCAACAATGAATGAATGGAAATCCAAAGTATCTGTAAATTTTCATTGAAATTAATATTTTTTTTTAAAAAAAGGTATCATTACCAGGGAGAAATGTGCAACAATGAATGAATGGAAATCCAAAATCTCCGTAAATGTTCATTAATTTTTTTTAAAAAAAGATATCATTACATAGCCACCAAAATGGCTCAATTAAAACGATTGGTAACACCAAAGATTTAAGAGAATGTTGAGCAAGTAAAACTCCCAAAACACTATTAATGGGAATATAAAATTTCTCCCTCTTAATGAAAAGTCTGATGATTATATATAAGCCTAAACATATACCTATCTTATGATTCAACAATTCCACCCCAGGAATTAAGAGAAATAAAAACTCAGGTCCACTCCTCTTCCCCAAGATTATTACTTCTTATGCTGCCTACCTCCCCAAAACTCTCCTGATTCGGGGGACTGACCCTCATTTGCAATGTTCCAATAATTAGCCAGCTATACAGAGTTGTGTAACTGCTAACTCAGAGGACACATCTCTCTTATTCCTCAGAGATAAGATGAGTAATCTCTCTCCTTTGAGATTTACAGCCTCAGAAATCGAAGGGAGAGTCAGCAATGAATTGGTTTCAATCCACTGTCATTCTAAAGAGTAAGGAGCACCTGATGGTCTTCTCAATTGCTCGTTATGCATCTAAGAGCTGGACAATGACTAAGGAAGGATGACAGAAGAATTGATGCCTTGAGCTATGGAGAAGAGTAGTGAACATACCATGGACTGCCAAGAGAATTGAAACCTGTTTGCTTCTTGAAGGCAAGGATTTTGAAGCTCCATCTCACATATTTTGGACACATTGCCAGAATGGACTAGTCCTTGGAGGAGAGAATACTTGGACGGGTGGAGGGTCAGCACAGGAAAGGAAGACCTTGAATGAGATGGATTGACACAGTGACTGTGGCAATGAAGTCAGGTGTGTCAAGATGGTGAGATTGGCTCAAGTTAGGGCAAGGTTTAGAAACACTGTCCACAGAGTCACCATGAGTCATAGTCAACTCAATGGCATATAACAATGACAATGAGCTTGAATATTGAGTATAATGCTTAAATCAACCTATGTAATAAAAGAATATCCACCCTGCAAGAAAAAGAATTACAGCACTTTCAACATGATTCTCAAAAATATGTTGAGTCATTAAAACTTACATAAAAAAGCATATATTCTATTTAGTGCCCAATTCTCTCACAATAATCTGCATAATGACATGATCTTTAAATCCAAATCATACTTGTAACTGAGCAATGGGGGGTACATAATATAAAATCTTGAATTCAATTTCCTTATGGCAAAATTGTTCTTATTTAAGTACTGAGACTTTTACTTGTCAATATAAATAGGTATCCACTGCTGTGGAGTCTATTCCAATGTATATCCACTGTCGTGTGTCCATTTCAACTGAAGACATTCAGGACAGAGTAGAATTGCACCATTAGAATAAAGATGTCTTTTAAGTAAAGAGAATGCAACATCTTTCTCCCAAAGGGTGGCTGGTGGTTTAGAGCCTCTAACCTTTTAATTAGCACCTTAGCCCTTAATCATTATGCCACCAGGGCTTCTAAAATGTACATACAAACCTTGTAGTTGTCTATGACAACGTCTCTCTAGATACCATTGAGATGGAACCAACTCATAATTGACTCTGCAATGGGTTTTCAGAGGCTGTAATTCACAAAGGAAACTGTCCATTTTTCTTCCACAGAGTAGTTGATGGATTTAATCCATCTGCCATTCAGGTTGGCAGCGCAACTCCTTACCACTAAGGACACCAGGGCTTGTTGGTTTTGTTTCTAAATACTGAACAAAATTAACATACTTTTCCTACTCACTACTACCATATAAAGGAGCTCTGGTGGCCTAGTGGCAGGAAGCTGCACTGCAATCACCAAGGTTCAAGGTTCAAATCCACCCAGACGCTCTTCTGGAGAAGGAGGAACAATCTCCTCCTGTACCAGTCAGATCCGATACACAAAAAAACTAAAAAGAAATTAAAAAAAGAAAAGAAACTACCATATAAACAAACATCATATAACATACTCTTCCCACCCACTCCGACGCCAAAATGCTACTTTAAAAAAAAAAACCCGAAACTACTAATATTATTAATTTTTCACAGTACAAATATTATACTATTTCTAGTTCTATTTTACTTGACTGCTCTCTTTATCTACTATTACATGATTGTTGTTGTGTACCACTGAGTAAGAAATGACTCATAGCTGACCTTCCAGTGGGTTTTCAGAGGCAATAAATTTCACAGGAGGAAATTTCCCATCTTTCTTCCACAGAGCAGCGGGAGGATTAGAATTGCATATCTTTATGTTAGCAGCACAAGATTCTTACAACTAAGCCATAAGAGGCACATCAGGGAAGTACCCTTTTCCCATACCTTTTCAATTTACATGCTGAACATTTCATTCAAGAGGCTAGACTTCATGAGACTTCATGAAGAAGAATGTGGCATCAGGATTGGAAGAAAATTCATCAATAATCTGCATTATGCAGATGACACAAACTTGCTTGATGAAAATGAGGAGGACATGAGGCACTTGCTACAGAAGATCAAGGATGGCAGCCTTCAATACAGACTATATTTCAACATTGTTGTTGTTGTTATGTGCTGTCGAGTCGATTGCGACTCGTAGCGACCCTATATACAACAGCCCTAAACCCTGCTCTATCCTGTGCCAATCTCATTGCCTCTGACACACCCATCCCGATTACCCCAGTCACTGAATCAATCCACCTCATA
>NW_006399844.1:8555844-8566390 GCF_000299155.1 Elephantulus edwardii | reverse complement strand
GACTGCCTCTTGGTCCAAGTATAGGTTTCGCATTAGCACGATTAAATGTTCTGGGATTTCCATTCTTCTCAGAGTCAGCCATAGTTTGTTATGATCCATGCGGTCAAATGCCTTTGCATAATCAACGAAACACAGATAGACATTCTTTTGGTATTCTCTGCTTTCAGCTAAGATCCATCTAACATCAGCTACAATATCCCTAGTATCACGACCCCTTCTAAGCCTGGACTTCTGGCAGTTCTCTGCTGATGTACTGTTTCAGTCGGTTTTGGATAATCTTCAGTAGAATCTTGCTTGCATGTGAAATCAATGATATTGTTCTGTAGTCTCCACACTCAGTTGGGTCGCCCTTCTTTGGGACGGGAACAAATATAGACCTCTTCCAGTCAGTTGGTCAAGTGGTTGTTCTCCAGATTTCTTGGCACAACTTGGTGAGCACATCCACGGCAGCATACCACTGAGCCAATAGGCAACATCATGATAGATGGAGAAAAGATTGAAGTTGCTCAGATCCACAACTAACACTTACTGCACCAGCAGTCACAAAATAAAAAAATTATTTTGATTAATGGAAAAAAAGCTACAGTCAAGGACCTCTCTAGTGTGCTAAAGAGCAATGATGTAAGTCTAAATATTAAGGCATGCCTAATCTTCGCCATAGTTTTCCAACTGCTTGCTATGCATCTGAGAGCTGGACAATGACTAAAGATGACAGGAAAAGAACTAATGCCTTTGAAATAGGGTAAGAGAAGAATATTGAACATACCATGGACTGCCAGGAGAACAAACAAGTTTGTACTGGAGAGAGGGAAATCAGTATGCTCCTTTTCTTAAGGATTTTGAAACTATCTCACATACTTCGGGCACGTTGTCAAAAGGGACTAGTACTTGGAAAAGGACATTGTGCTTGGAAGCATAGAGGGTCAGAGTGAGCAAGAAAGACCCAGGAAGAGATGAACTGGCACAGTGACTGTGGCAACTGGATCATATGTAGGAGATGGTAAGGTTGGCTCAGGATAGGGAAAAGTTCAGAGTTATTGTACATAGGGTCGCTGTGAGCCATAGCTGACTTGATGGCACATAACAATTAACAGCAAGCCACAGAGAGCTCAGGTGGCGTAATGGTTAAGTTCAGGGCAATTCCAAAGGCACAGGGTTTGAATCTACCAGCTGGTCCACAGGAAAAGGACGGGCAATCTCCTCTCACGTGATTTACTACCTCTGAAAATCTGCTGAAGGATCAGCTATGGATCAGTTCAGATTCGAAAGCAAACAACAACAAGCCATCAGAGCTCCCTACAGTTAGAAAATTATTATTATTACGCTCTAGTTCATATTCTTTTTAAAAATATTTGATAACAAAGTGAGTTTGTATTTTATAGCGTGCTCGCCCATCTCAGTTTGCTTGAGAATGAAGAGTTTCTAGGACATGGAACTTTCACTGCCAAAACTAGGGCAATTGTAGTAAAACTGGGATTACTGATCACCCTAGATAAATGTATGTTACTAGAAAGCCTTAAAAACGAAAAATAAAATATCAGTGGGAAAGAAAAAGAATTACAAATAATGGCCGCATTCCTCTGTATATTTCTGTTTCCAAAGTTAAAGATTATAGAACATATCCTCAATACAAATGCTTAGAAGTTTACAAAAGGCCCTTTTTTCTGAAAATTCCATAATACAATTATGGCTAAAGTTCAAAGGAAAGCACAATTTGGTACAGACCCTTCTGTCAAATTACCATTCTAGATTTCCACACTAAAACAGATTTACACAGCATGAGATTTTACAGAAAAATTTGTTTTTTGCGATGCTTAATTTTGTGGCAATGCATGCTATTAACAGGTCTTGAACTCAATATGCTAAAATTTCTGAGAAGCTTTAGAAATGCATAATATAATACTCAGAGTGGGTTTTCAGGGCAGTAAATTGCATGAGAGGAGACTGCCTGTCCTCCTACAGAGCAGCAGGTAGATTCAAACCATGTGACTTCGAGACTGAAGCACAACTTCTTACCACTAGGACACCAGAGCTCCTGGTATTATCATTAGTATAAGTAATAATATTATTATACATAATATTATTATAAATGCATAATAAATAATAAATCTATCTGCTTTCAACTTTGTATCTTACACACATACTATATGTGTATATCTTAGTATAAAACAGACCCTACACACCTTAGTATAAATTGGGCTATGAATTACGTTTCTTTATATTACATTTCACTCCAACCTGAGATTAAGTAAATGCTAGTTTGCTCTAATATTAAATCTTTAACACTTACAAAATACACTGCTCCAAAGCTTCCATGGCCAATTTCTCTGAGATCTGTGAAGAGTTTCTCTGGATCTTCTTTGAAAAAGAGTTCTGCAATTTCAGGGTCCTTCAGGCTGCCCGCTCTGTTAGTTGATGGCATCCTGCTGGGCAGTCAGCTGTCTGATTCTAATTTTATACTGCTATCCCAATCCTTGGTTCATCTGTATGAATGAAGCCACGTTGGCATAAACTACTGTAGAGCAAAAAACAAAACAAAAAGGTTAGGAAAAGCAATAACTTTTTATTAGCATATGATCACTTATTTATAACAGTACCTAAAAGTCATCTCAGGACCAGAATTTCACTGAAAATTCAGGTAGTATGTTCTC
Organism: Elephantulus edwardii; assembly: GCF_000299155.1. Lineage (NCBI taxonomy): Eukaryota > Metazoa > Chordata > Mammalia > Macroscelidea > Macroscelididae > Elephantulus > Elephantulus edwardii. The sequence continues at coordinate 8,563,739 of NW_006399844.1, read as the reverse complement.
CAAGTACTGTGGCTCCTAAATTTAGCTCATTATCACAATCACTGTGGCTTATTTTAATAGTAGATTCTTACCATACATATAAAACAATTTAATTCTAATACAATGAAGTAGACAAAAATGTTAGAACAGATTAATATATATTAAACAAATCTATACACCAACTACAGATGTAACCATCACATCAATAGGGCAACACCTATCTATTACTGATCCCAAAATAGAAGAAAATCATAGAAGACTGACTTCAGTACTGATTTATTTTCTTTTTAAATACTGTATAACAGTTTACCAAGCAACTCTAGCTTGAATATAGAGCATTATTTCTTAGGGGGGGGAGAGAAGGAGGGGAAGGAACACAGTAGGAGAAAGTATTTCATTCAGACACAGTTGCTTTAACATAAATATGATTCACATTAAAATATAGCCTTTATCTATTGTGCTTCAGTAGATAAATAGATATTTCAAATAACTAGTGAATTCTCTTACTACCATCAAATTGGAAACAACTCATAGCTGACCCTCCAGTTAGTTTTCAGAGGCTATAAATCACACAGGAGGAGACTATCCATCTTTTCTTCTGTGGCCTATCACATTATTCAATTTTTAAAATGGCTGTCATATTGAGAGGTTTCAGAGGCTACATTTTGGTTTAACATTGCCTGGATTTGAATCTCAGCAACGACTTACAGGCTGTGATCTTGCACAGAATCATTTTCCTATCTAAGTATAAAATAAGTAATAATCTCTCTCCCTATTATCTGTTGTTGTGATAATCAGGTTAATAAATATAAGCATAAGCCACTTTTCAGGCACAGTAAGCACTATATTAACTGTGAGCTATTCTTTAAACTTGGCTAAATCTAGTGTGAAAAAGACGGATATTGATTTCACTCTCATTGTTGTTTAGTTAGAATCAACTCACAGCTGACCCTCCAAGAATCTGAGGTTATAAATTCCATCTTTCTCCTGGTAAACCACTGGTGAATTTAAACCTCCAGAAAGACAGAAACAACATTTGGGTTGGCAGTGCGCTGCCCTACAGATTATGTCACCAAAGCTCCTTAGAGTTCAAAAGAAGGAACAACGGAGTTGTGGCAGGAAGATTTCTCTATAAGATTTCCCCTCATGGATTTGATATAATTTTTAAGCAGTTACCTGTATCATTTATGGTGGAATCAACCATACCAATTTAATTCTTGTTAGTCAATTCATCACTACATAAATTTAAGTATCTTTGGTATCTTCCTAAAACACTACACAAGAGAAAAAATTAAATTGTTCCTTTCCCTCCATTTTCCCTGCTCTGGAAGTTCCTGGAACAAAGAGCCTCAATTCTAATTCTGCCAAGACTATGTGATCATAGGAAAGTCATATAAATTCTCACAGCTAAAAAGAGGAGGATGAATTATTAGTATTTTTTTAACCATGGGGTGATTTCAGTTCTAAGCTTAAAGAGTGATCAAGGGTCATATTCTAGGGGTTCTACTAGTTGCTATAAGAGTTATTAAATCTAACCATTTTTATTACGTTTTGTTCCATATTGTTCTCCCTCCACTCTCTTTCAAAGCTGTCAGGAATGGTAGCTGAACCCTGTCTAGTTCTTCAGATTTCAAGACCATGGAAATAAGGTCCATTAGTCTTTTAGACTATGTGTTACAGTGTAGAACTGCTCTATAGGGTCTTATTGGATAATCCCCGCCCCCCCCCCAACTCCACTGGATGAATTTGAACTGCTAATTTTTAGCTTCAGAAAAAACTCACTGCCACTGAGTTGGTTTCAATTCACAGAAATCTCCATCAGGTTTCCATGGCTATAAAAAGTAAAAGGAGGAAATAGCCCAACTCTCCCATGAAGAAGCTGCTGGATTTAAACCTTCAAAGGCATGTAGCCTTTGGGTTAGCATCCAACTTGCTAGAGTCCACCATCAAGGCTACTCTTAACTTTTAGCTTGTTGTTGTTAAGCAATGTTGAGCAGGAACCAACTCACAGCAGGTTTTCAGAGACAGTGAATTGCACAAGAAGAAACTGCCCATCTTTCTCCTATGGACCAGCTGGTGGATTAGAACTATCTGTCTTTGGTTTGGCAGCAAAGCTCCTTAACTCTTAGACTAGAGTGCCCTACCTGTTGTTATTGTTGTTAGGTACTATCCAGTCAAGTATGACTCATAGTGACCCTATGAACAACAGACCTGAACTCTGACCTATCCTGTGCCATACTTATAATTTCTGACATATTTACAGTCCCTGCGTCAATTCATCTCATTGAGGGTCTTCCTCTCTTTCACAGATCCTCCACTTTTCCAAGCATAGTGTCTCTTGCCAAAGAATAGCCTTTTCTAGCAACGTGCTGAAAGCATGTGAGACAAAGCTTTGTCATCTTTGCCTCCAGGGAGTATTCTGGTTGAACTTTCTCCAAGACTTAATTGTTCTTTTGGCAGTCTATCGGATATTCAGTACTCTTTTCCAACACAACTCAAAGGCATCAATTCTTCTTCTTACATCCTTATTCAATATCCAGTTTTCTCAGATGCACAGCAAGTGACTAAAAAGACCATGGCCAGAATCAGACACATTTTGGTCTTCAAACTGACATCACTCCTCCTCAGTAATTTAGAGAGGTCTCTGACAGGCTTTCCCAATGCAATAGGTCTCTTGATTTCCTGACTGTTAATACCAATGGTGTTGATTGTGGGCCCAAGTAAGAAGAAATTGCTGACTGTTTCAATCTTTTTTTCTACCTATCAGGACGTTGTCTATCAGTGCAGCTGCAAGTATTTTTGCTTTCTTGATAATGAGATGCAATCCATATTTAGTTTGGGAAAGGAGAAGGAGAAATATAACTTTTAGGTTAGTAGGGAGAGAAAAAAATCAAGTCATCTCAATTCTGACTCATGGTGACCATTCAACAGATTTCCAAGGCTGTAATCTTTATGGGAGAAGACTGCCCATCATTCTCTCATAGGTTGACAAATTTAAACCACAAATCTCTGGTTTAGAAGATGAAATGCATTATGCATTAGCAGTCAAGCACAAAACGTTTGTGCCACTTGTAAACCTCTTTAAATGTCCAATATAAAGAACTAAAGAGCAAGAAATGACTTTGAGGTCTATCTAAGGTGTGCCTGAACCAAGCCATGGCATTTCAACTGCTTCATATGCATATGAAAGCTGGATAATGAATAGGAAAAAACCGAAGAATTTATAGCTCTGAATTGGAGTGTTGGCAAAAAATAGAGAATATATCAGGGACCATGAAAAGAGCAAATGAGTCTGACAGAATGCATCTTAGAAGTGAGAACAGAGTGATTTCATCTCACCAAAGTGAGTTCATCTCACCTACTTTAGGCATGTTATCAGGAGGGGCCAGTGCCTGGAGAAGAACATCATCTTAGTAAAGCACAAAGGTGCTAAAAAAGAGGAAGACAATGAGAGAGGTTGATACAGTTGGTGCAACTATGGGATCAAGCACAGCAGTGACAGTAAAGATGCCAGGTGGTGAAGAAAGGGCTGGGTAGTGTTTCATTCTATTGTAACAAGGTCACAATAAATTAGAACTCACTGGCACAAAACAACAATAATATATGAGAATTTAAATAAATAAAACGTTTATCAAAAGAAATCAAACTTGACTGCAAGAAATTGAAAGATAAACCATATTCACAGACTGAAGAACTCAGTATTGTTATGATGTGACTTCCTTCCAAGTTGACGCAAAGATTAAGATTCATAGATCTGATGCAATTTCAAAGAAAATTCTACTGAATATTTGGTTACATATCAATAAGCCGATTACACCTAGTCTTCATTTATCAACAATTTCATTACTGATATTTTTCATTGACAATAGTGGAAAAAAAGCCACTATTTTTTAATATTAACTACAAAAATCTTATCCTAACAAATGACAAGGTTTGAGACAATAATAACACTGGTTGTGATGGATAAGATTATGTGTCAACATGGCTGGGCCATAAATGTCGTCAGTGATTTGGCAGTGGTAGTTATATTCCACTTTGTGATCTGACGTGATCATTCCTATTTTCATAACACCAATTTTTATATAACATCCTGGTGTTTCAAATGTAACCATGTCAATAATGGAGAATAGATGTATATAATTTATATAAAATGCTGAGATACATATCATTTTCAAGAATAATGAAACTGGAAACAGTTTGATTTTTTAGAACTTTCTATAAAGCTACAATAATCAAGACAGTGTAATACAAAAGGAAAGACATACAAGGGAACAAAACAATTAAAAAATTACCTACAGAAATATGAACAAGTGATTTTTTTAGAAAGGCAAAAGAAAAATTAAAGAGAAAAAAAATCTTTTGAAAAATTATGCCACAGCAACTGAACATCTATATGCATAAAAAGGGACTGTGGCTCATACCTAAAGTGTTACAATAAATTGGTTAGAGAACACAGTAAGAAACTTTTAAGGATGCATTTAAAAAGAATTTTTACTTAATCAAAACCATCCTTAAGAAAATGAAGTGAAGCCAGAGACAGGAAGAAAACATTTGTAAATACACATTTCTAAACAGAATTTGTCTCTAGAATATATAAAGAACTGTGAAAACTCAACAACAGAGTCTAAAGATGCACTGTTGGGTAGTAAGATCATAAAGAAATTACCAGAACGTATATTCTATATGGAAAGATAATGCAAAATCCTGCTGAAGATTATCCAGAAAGGACTAGAATAGTACATTGATAGAGAACTACCAGAAATACAAGCTGTGTTTAGAAGAGGTCATGCATGACACTAGAGACATTATTGCAAATGTCAGATGGATCCTGGCAGGAAAGAAAAAATACCAGAGGAATGTCTCTTTGTGTTTCATTGACTATGCAAAGGCATTTCATTGTGTGGATCACAACAAATTGTGGCTAACCTTGAGGAAAATGGGAATCCCAGAACACTTGATTGTGCTAATGTGAAACCTATACTTGGACCAAGAAGCAGTTCTCACAACAGAAAAAGGAAACATTGCATGGTTCAAAATCAGGAAAGGAGTGTGTCATGGATGTGTCCTGTCTTCATACCTTTTTAATCTATATGCAGAATAGACCATTTGGGAAGCAGGGCTTTATGAGGAGGAATGTGGCATCAGGATTGGAAGAAGACTCATCAACAACCACTATGCAGATGACACAACTTGTTGAAACTGAAGATGAACTAAAGCACTTGCTGCAGAAGGTCAAGGACTATAGTCTTCAATATGGATTGAAGCTCAACATCAAGAAGACAAAGATTCTCACCACTCAGCCAACTGGCAGTACCATGATAAATGGAGAAGAGATAGAGGTTGTTAACAACTGCAGCTTGCTCAGCTCCATAATCAACACTCTTAGCATCAGCAGTCAGGACATCAAAAGACGAATTACATTTGGAAAATCTGCTGTCAGGGACCTCTCCAGAGTACTGAGAAGCAATGATGTCAGTCTAGAGTTACTTGCTATGCATCAGAGAGCTAGACAATGACAACAGAAGAAGAATCAAAACTTTCTAACTCTGATGCTGGGGAAGAATCTTCTGGACTACCAAGAAAAAAAATAGGTCTGTCTTGGAGAGGGTGAAACCAAGGTTTCTCCTTGGAGGCTACGATTTTGAAGCACTGTCTCACATATTTTGGGCACATGGACAGGAGAGACCAGTCCTTGGAAAAGGACATCATGCTCGGAAGGGTGGAGGGAAGTGCAGAAGAGGAAGACCTTGGATGAAATGGACTGAGACAGTAACTGCAGCAATGGGGGTTGGATGAGGGTTGGTCTGTTAGAATTAGTAAGACTGGCTCAAGATGGCAGGCTTTCAGAGCTGCTGTACATAGAGTTGCTATGGGTTGCAGGCGACTCAAGGCACATAACAATAACAATAATACCTAATTTAGAGACAGGAGAGGGGGGCTATGACTGAAATGGGACACATGGAGCAACTTTTAGAGTCGTTGGAGAAGTTCAATTTCTGGGACTGAGTAGTGGTTACAGAGAAATTTATTTTACAATAATTTGTTAAGCTACAGATCTACTTTGTATGTCTATATTTATGTTTTATTCTACATTAAAAACATTTAAAATAAGGGAGCTCTGGTGGCCTAGTGGTAAGAAGCTGCATTGCAATCCCAGAGGTATATGGTTTGAATCCACCAGATGCTCTGCTAGAGAAGGAGGGACAATCTCCTCCTGTACCAGTCAGATCCTATGTGACAGTACACACACACACACTTTAAAAAAACCTTTAAAATGATTTTATCTATATGCATCTATAATAGTTTTTTGGTGTTTTTTTTTTCCATTTTTGTGCATGTACTGTCAAATCAGATCTCACTGGTACAGGAGGAGATTGTCCCTCCTTTTCCAGTAGAGCATCTGGTGGATTAGAACTGTGCACCTCTGATAAAATAATATTTTAAACATATAAAACAGTATTTTAAAAAGGACAATACATAAAAATGCTATGGTTTAATTTAGGCTGCAGTGTCAATAATAGGGATATTATTCACAAGTCTACACTTTATATTTCAAGTTTTTTCCAACATTCTATGTTGGGTTTCTATAATCAGGAAGACACATAAAAATTATTCAATAACACTTACGCATATTCTTTGGCCTGCTAGAAGATGAAAAACAAAATGTGCACAAATATGAGAACTCCAAAAGATTTCTAAATCTCAGAACTATACCATACATATAATTCATCAGGCTACAGTTAATAGTATTACATCACTACTTTTCTACACATTCTCAAAATTTGCCAAAGGACTTTACTATCTTAGTTGTATAACCTGATTTAGAATATTGCTACAAGAGAATCACCACTGACATAGGCATTCAATCTTGTATGATTTAAATAGCTATTTTTAAAAATAGCAGAAAAACAATCAGCATAGAGGAACTTTCACAGTAACTCTGTGGGGTCATAAACTCCCTAATCCTTTGAGTCTGGTGAACACAAATAACTACAGGTTGTACTTTAAACATAGAAAGAATTGGGTCAAGTTCTTGAAAGTAGTAAGAGACTGAACGAGTAATTTCTTAAAATTTTATTTTATTTAAGAAAATTAAAAACCAAAATAACATCAGGATATCAGGTAACATTTTAAAGGTAATTGTTGTTGACTGCCTTCAAGTCGATGAACAAAAGGCCTGAAGCCTTTCTATGTTCATAATTTTTTATTATTAATTTTAATGACAAATTTACAGAGACTTTGGATTTCCATTCATTCATTACTGCACTTTTCTCCCTGCCGACCTTCCCCCACATTCTTCTCTTTGAAAAGTAAAGGAAAAATTCTTTCATTGTTTTATAATCCCTCCCCCCAGGTCCACTCCACTATGCAGCTTTTGTTCTGGACTCCTGTCATAACAATAATACCTAATCACTTATTCCTTTTAAACAGTTTTCTCCCTCATCTGTTTCAATGCAGATATTTCACTCAGCATAATGTCCTCCAGGGTCACCTATTTGAATAATACTGCATGAGTTCCTTGTTTTTCAATGCAGCTTAGTATTCCATTGTGTGAATATACCACAGCTTCTCTATTCATTCATTTGTTGATGGGCACTTAGGTTGTTTCCAACTCCTTGCTATTGTGAACAAAGCCGGTAAACATGGGTGTGCATATTATCTGTTTGTGTCTCTTTGGGGTATATTCCCAGTAATGGAATTGCTGGGTCAAATGGTATCTCTATTTGCAACTTTTTGGGAAAGCACCATACAACCTTCCACAACGGTTGCACCATTTTATACTTCCAACAGTGAATAAGGGTTCCAGTTTCTCTGCAACCTCACCAGCATTTGATGTTTGCTGCTCTGTTGAATTTTGCTATTCTTACTGGGGTGAGATGATATCTCATAGTTGTTTTGATTTGCATCTCTCTTAG
>NW_006399844.1:8543348-8554448 GCF_000299155.1 Elephantulus edwardii | reverse complement strand
TAAAATATAATTATAGGAAAAAAATAATACTCTCCTATAAATAGCCAGCAAAATATACTTCTGGCTTCACAAAAATTGGCATGTCAAACTTAACATTTCTTAGGTTATATAGGTCTAAAAAGGCAAAAGGCAAAAACAATTTTGGTGTTCGGTACCACTTTGCTCAATTAAAAAACACACTGTCAGGAAGACTGATGAAAATACAATCAAAAGGCAATACAAATTCCCTTCAAACCATAGATCAAAATGAGATATCAAGAATTAAATTTAACTTTCTCATATTTGCAACACAGAGTCAAATAAATGACAATAACGTCAGTGAAAATCAAAAGAAAAGACTATGGAGGAAGGGTTCTTATAATCATATAAAAGCATATCAAGGAATGCTTTCTGGATCAACAAGATGATGTCATGGTGTTCTATCTTTTAAGAAGCTTTAGATTTTTACACAAAGGACATTGTTTGTCCTAAGCAATAGCTTCATTTGGATAAAGCCGTTTCCTGTACATGTTTTACTCAAAAGGTATGGGCTTAGAAAAAAAAAATCAACTTAGCTAAATATTTGTTCTCGTTAAAGAATGAAAAATTGTCTCTTTATACAAATGTGACAGAGATTACACAACTTACTACATACTCACTTAACAGACTCATACATATAAACACACATCATCCCTGTCTAATAACTAGAAATAACAAGAAAAATACATACAATTAAGAAATAGCAAGAAGATAAAGTTGACATTACAAAAACTGCCATCAAGTGTAATCTACAGAGAAGTGATTTGATGTTATATCAACCTACTTATGTTGTTGGTAGGTGCTATTAAGTGAACTAAGATTCACAGTAAGCCTATGAACAAGAAAATCTGAACTTTGTCCTATCCTGTTCCATCCTCACAATTTCTGATATGCTTGCATCCATTGTTACAGTCACAACATGAATCCATCTTGTGGATCAATTTATACACCTGACCCTCTCTACCTTTTCCAGCATATCTTTTTCCAAGGACTAGCCCCTTCTGAAAATATGCCCAAAATATGTTAAATAAAGTTTCATCATTCTTGACAGTAAGAGTCCCCTGGTTGCACTACCTCTAAGACAAACCTGCTTGTTCTTTTGGCATTCCACAGAATAGTACTCTTCTCTACCACAATTCAAAGGCATTGATCCTTCTTCTGTCATCCTTATTCACTGTTTAACTTTCAAGTGCATAGGAAGTAATTGAAAAGATAATGGCTACTTATAGACATTATATATAATTATAAAATTTTAGAGTTAAAAGAATTTAAGAGTTTACTTACTATCACTAATTATTTGTCACTTTGTCATATGATGATGACTTGTATACTGAGTGTTATGATGCTGAAATCTATACCACTAAATAACTTGCCTCCAGAAACTCTATGAACTTTGATAAATATAGGGGCTTTCAAGTCTTTTGTTCATAGGGTCACTATGAGTCATGCTCAACTCAAAAGCAATCAACAACAGTATTTCAAAAGGAGCTCTGGTGGTCTAGTGGCCACAATTTCCACTGCTATCGCCAAGACACTTGCTTTGAATCCACCAGCTGCTCTAAAGGAGACAGACGGATAATCTCTTCCCATGCAATTAATTGCCTCTGAAAACCCATGATGGGTCAGCTATGGGTTGGTTCTAACTTGATGGCACACAACAATATTTCAATACCAGCAGAGTCAACCATGAGGAACAGGCTTCAGCAGTTGTTTCCGACTAACAGTGACTTTAAGAAAAGTACTGGTGATGAACTTCTAAATTTGAATGAAAAGAACAAAAACAAACCCTTAAGGACTGCAAATATTATCTCATATATCTTATTAATTGACTTACAAAGCATGCATTATCAGTAACAACAGATGGAGGAGGACATCATGTCTGTGAAGTGTTAACATTAGTAAAAGAGGAAAACTCAGTAAGATGGACTGACAATGGTTGCAAAGATAGACTCAAATACTGCAACTATCATGAAGACATCACAGAACTGGATGGTTTTTTGGACTGTTATACACTGGGTCACCATGTGTTAAGGCTGATTCTCTTAAGTGTTTAGTACAGAACCTGCTGCAGAGTATCCTCAGAAACTATTAAAATACTGATATTTTATTCTATACTAATTTAAGCACAGGAAAAAGTCCTAAAGGCCGCACACTAAAATATTAACCATTAATTTGGGGAATTTTTTTCCAGTTTTGCATTTTCTGTTATCATCACATTGCTAACCATAAATAAGGCTTAACTTATTATCCATTGCCGTGGAATCAGTTCCCATAAATACTCTATCAAGTTTCTGAAGATATAAATCTTTACCATTGGAGACTACCCATACCATCAGAACTCATGGTCATTCAGATGATTTCAACTCAGAGCCACTCTCCATCAAGTTTCCAAAGCTATAAATCGTGACAAAGGTAGACTGCTTATCTTTCTCTGGTAAAGTGTGTTTTTTAGCAGTGTAACAAGCTACAGATTATGTCACCAGATCTCTTAATGCTGTTGTTGCTAAGTGCCTTAGATTCAACTAAAACTCACAAAGACCCTATGAAAAAAGAGAACTGAATCTTGCCTTCTCTTGTGCCATCCTGAACATCTCTGACACACTAGAGCCTGTTCTGACAATCACTGGGTCAACCTATCTAGTTGAGGATCTTACCCTCTCCTTCACTGTTTCTTTACTTTTCAAAGCATGATGTCCTTTTCCAAGGACTGGCTGCTCCTAACAACATGCTCAAAGTATGTGAGATGCCTCCAAGGAAAGCCCTGGCTGCATCTTTTCCAAGACATATTTGTCTGTCCTTTTGGCAGTCCATAGGATATTTAGTACTCTTCTTCAACATCACAACTCAAAGGCATTGATTCTTCTTCTGTGATCCTTATTCACTGTCCAACTGCACAGCAAGTAACTGGAAAGATCATGGTTTGAATCAAGTGCACCTTGTTCTTCAAACAGGTAGCATTGCTCTCCAGCACTGAGGAGAAGTCCCTGACAACAGATTTCCCAGTGCTCTCATGGCATAGTGGTAAGCTGCACTGCTCACTCAAAAGCACATGGTCCTAATCACCAGTTACTCGATGAGAGAAAGATAGGCAATCTGCTGGCTATCTGACTTGAAAAACACCAAAAAAATTTATCTCCTAATAATAAGGTTTAAATTCAAAGCAGTTATAACTCATAGTGATGTTCTAATAGTGATCATCTTAGGTTGTAAATCACAAAGGGAAGCTGCCCATTTTTCTTCCAACCAGCTAAATCTGAAACTCAGAAAAGAGCTATCTATGGATTAGCCATAAACTCTCCTAAAAAGTAACCTCCCTAAAACAGTATTTCTCAAAAAACAAACAAACAAAAAACCCAAACTCAACATTATTCCTCACAAAATATTTATCAGGACAATTTCTAACAATAACAAAGTATCAGAACTATACTATTAAACACTTCAAGATTTAATTTTCTTTATATTAGAAACACTGTATAATAATCAAATAAACTAATGTGTTTAGTTCTTGAAAATCTTGCCCTCTTTTAAAAAAACTTTTAAAACTGATGTCCTTAAAAGTAAAGATATGTTTTACCTTTTCCATTGACCAGCAATGTAAAAAGACAAACTACCTAGGAATGTTTATGTCTGAAAGAGAGGTAAAGGAAAAACTGACTTCTTGCCAAAATTAAACAGCAGTAATAAAAAGGCTGTTCAAACTATATAATCCATTGTGCTGCAATCCCAAAAACATGTAACAATTTCAACCTTTACTCCATTTACCATGTGTTGCTTATCAGTCCAATAATGAGGACTTTTATCTTCTTGATGTTAAGGTGCAATCCATAGTGATCCATCTGATCTTCTGCAGCAAGTATTTCAAGTCCTCCTCACTTTCAACAAACAAGGTTATCTTGTTGTTCATCTTGTAACAAGGTTGTCATCTGTGTAATGCAATTTACTGATGAGTCTTCCTCCAGTTCTAATGCCACGTTCTTCTTCAGAGTCTAAGTTCTCAAATGATCTGCTCAGCATTTAGACTAATAAATAGATGTGGAGAAGGAATATAATCCTGATGCATTACTTTCCTGATTTTAAACCATGTAGTGCTCCTTGCTGTGTTCAGACAACAGCTTCTTGATCTAGGTCTAGGTTCTGTTTGAGCATAATTAAGTGTTCTAGTATTCCCATTCTTCTCATAAAAAAAAAAAACAAACAAAAACCCCTTAAGGTTGCATAGAGAAGTGTGCTCCGGATGGGGGATGGGGGGAAGGGACGTGGGAATTGTATACTAATGAAGGAATTTTTTTTTCTCTCTTCGGAGGGGAAAGCGAGCTGGTGGGGAGGGGAGGGCAGGGAGAAAATTGCGGCAATGAATGAATGGAAATCCAAAACCTCTGTAAAAAAACTAAAAAATTTAAAATAAAATAAAAAACAACAACAACAACAAAAAACCCACAAACATTATTTCTGACTAAAATACTTTAAACCATGCTATGACATTCAATGAACAATCTATGTAGTTCTAAATGTGAAAGCACTCATCTATGATTTGTATTATGCACTTGTCAGTAAAAAGAAAAATAATAATTTCAAATCAAGGTATCATTGGTTCTTTTCTATATGAAAAATCATTCTAAAGGAATAACAATGCATATTAAAAGCAATAATCCAAACCCAATAACAAACAGCTGAGATTCTAAATCATAATGGCTATATAGGACATTGCAGAACTAGGTTTTCCAAGACTGTTAATCTTTACAAAAGCAGACAATCATAATTTTTTCCCACAACTGATGGGTTCAAATTCTTGATTTGTTGGTAGGCTGTAAAGTACTGTACTACTGCACAACCACAGCTACTGAAATTTATATAAAACCATGAAAACCAACATTACTGTTTTATTTAAGTTATTAATTTAATTTTCTATTTTAGTGATAAAAAAACAAACAGAACAAGAAATTCAACTGCTACTTCTCTCCCTGATTCTTAAAACATTTTCTTATTTACAACCAGGAGAAGATAAAATAGATGAATGGGACCTTCTAAGAATCAAATCCCTATGCACATCCAAAAACTTCTCCAAGAGGGTTAAAAAGGAAAGCTACAGACTGGGAAAAAAGTATTTGGAAATGACATGTCAGATGAGGGACTTATATCTAGAATTTATAAAATAATTGATCACTACAACAAGATAAAAGTAAATAATCCAACTGAAAAATGGGCACAGGCTATGAACAGACACTTCACCACAGAAGACATTCAGATGGCCAACACGAACATGAAGAAATGTTCAAAATCCCTAGCTCTAAGAGAGATGCACACAAAACAACTATGAGATATCATCTCACCCCAGAAAGAATAGAAAAATTTAACAGAACAGCAAGCAACAAATGCTGGTGAGGTTGTGGAGAAACTTCCACTGTTGGTGGAAGTGTAAATTGGTGTAACCACTGTGGAAGGTGGTATAGCGCTTTCTCAAAAAGTTGCAAATAGGGATACCATTTGACCCAGTAATTCCACTACTGGGAATATACCCCAGAGACCGTAACTGCCACCCAAGCAGATATATGCACACCCATGTTTATCACGGCTTTGTTCAAAATAGCAAGGAGTTCGAAACAACCTAAGTGCCCAGCAACAAATGAATGGATAGAGAAGCTGTGGTATATTCACACAACGGAATACTACACTGCATTGAAAAACAAGGAACTCATGCAGTGTTATTCAGAATGGGTGACCCTGGAGGACATTATGCTGAGTGAAATATCTCAAGTCATAACAGGACAAATACTGCATAGTGCCACTGTTGTAAAACAGGACTGATCTCAGGGTTGGGGGGAGACTGAGAAAGGTGGGTTAAATAATGTATAGTGCATTGAAACAGAAGAGGGAGAAAACTGTTTAAAAGGGATATGTGATTAGGTATTTTTGTCATAATGGGAATCCAGAGTGAAGGGTGCATAGTGGAGTGGATCTGGGGAGAGGGACTATAAAACAATGAAAGAATTTTTCTTTTTTTTCCAAGAGGGAAGTGTACTTGGGGAGGAGGGTTGGGAGCGGAGAAAAGTGCAACAATGAATGATTGGAAATCCAAAGTCTGTGTAAATTTTCATTGAAATTAGTAATAAAAAAATTTAAAAAAAAGAATAATGATAAAAGGTGGCACAAAATGAAAAATGTTATCAATGTCACTAAATTGTATGTGTGGAAAACTGGTGAATCAGATCTTTTATTCTATACATTATAAATGTGTGTGATTTTAATGAGTTGAGAAAAGATTCACATTTTTTCCAAGAGTTTGATAATTTTAACTCTGACATCTATATTTTTAGTCTATTTTTAATCAATTTTTATATATTGTAGGAATGGCTTAGCTTCACTATTTTGCATAGTAAGTAATTATGCAAAAAAGGAAAATATCTCATTTCAGCAACTAAAGAGGGACACCAATAATAAGCCAGAAAGAAGTTGGAGAAGCACAAGAACAGTATAAACCAGGCAACTGGGGACTAAATCATGGAAGGTGAGCTGAAGACAGGAAAGAACAAAGCAACGAGATTACGAGAACACTGAAGGGACAACATGAGCACAGGCAGAACAGGTATGATAAAAGTAGTACAGTGGGAAGTGTCTTAGTTATGTTGTGCTGCTATAATAGAGATACTGTAGATAGATGGCTTTAACAAATAGCTTCCTCGCATAAAGACTTAAGTCCAAAATTACATACTCCACTCTTTTGGTAATTCTTTCTTGGTGAATGAGGTCTACTCCTCTCAACTCATTTCCCTCTTATAGGAGACACCCTAGGGAAATGTCCCTTACTATGAGAGGATTAAAGAATGTAGCATTCTACCTTTAATCTTTATATAACTATTTGGTTTAGCAGATCATGAAGAATTTGTTATTATACAGCTTCCAGATATCATTTATACAGTGTTTTGAGAAGTCAATTTCATTTATAATAAGCAAAAATAGGAATCAGGCTGCATACATGTCAATCACAGAGAGTCTTAAAAAATAAACAGAATAATCACCAAAAAGAATAGTTTAAAAGAGAACTTATGTAAAAGGGATAGTTACTAAGCAAGGGGGGAAAGGAGCAGCTTTCTGAAGTATTGGAAACTTTCTACAGTTTTATCTGAGTGTTGGATACATATGCATGTGTACATTTTACTGTGTATGTATTTTACTAAGGAGTCTCTAACTAGTGCAAAGTTTATGCACTTAATATTCTAGGCTGCTAACTAAAAGGTGAGAAGTTGAAGTTCACCTAAAGGTGCTTCAGAAGCAAGGTCTACTAACTTATTATTTAAGAAGCAGCCATTGAAAATCATATGGAATACAATTTCATAACACAAAGTTATCATGTATGGGATTAACTTTACAGCAACTGCTTAGCTAGTCATATTATATCACAACTAGAAAGGAGAAAATTCTTTCCAGACAGTACAGTACCTGTCTGTAGGTTTGAACAGGTAACAAATGAGTGAGGTTATTTGGTGATTAAGTCTTTTTTTTTTAATTCGGGAACAACATGTTTAATAAGTGTTTGATAATTAGTATAAAGAAAGAACTCCATCAACTAAAGATGATTAAATGTTTTGGGATTCCCACTCTTCCCAATGTTAACCATAGTTTGTTATGATCTACAGTCAAATGCCTTTGCATAGTAAAAAAACAAAACAAAACACAAAAACAAACACCCCAAATACACCCACACACAAAAACTAAAACCACATCATTCTGATATTCTTTGCTTTCTACCAAGATCTATCTGATATCAGCAATGATATCCCTGGTGCCACAGTGTCTTCTATATCCAGTTTTTACCTCTAGCAGTTCCATGTTAATGTACTGTTCCAGCAACTTTTTAAATTATTTTCAGCAGTACTCTGCATGTGATACTAATGATACTGTTCAATAGTTGACACAAATGGGATCTGACTGGTATAGGAGGAGATTGTCGCTCCTTCTCCAGCAAAGCATCTGGTGGATTCAAACTGCACACCTCTGGGACTGCAGTGCAGATTAAGTCTTATAGTGGTAATACCTAACAGGAACTGCAATGGAAGCAGAAAACACAGCCTCGTAAGCAGTTGAGAATGAAGGTGGTAATAATAATAATAGCTTAAATTTATATAATATAGATTGTTGTTGATTACCATCAAGTTGAGCACGACTCATAGCAACTCTATGAACAAAACACCTGATGCCTTCCTATAACTATTGTTTCTCCAAGTTCATAGTTTCCATAGGCACACGATTTAAGAAGTGGATGCCACTCCTGTTTCCAAACCTATTTTAAACTGGGAGCTACACCAAACACTGTCCACCTTCAGAAACTGTTATAGCAGTCGACACCCAAATGGCACAAGGTTCAGCATCACAGCAAACCCAGATAACCTTAGTACAGCAAACTGACAGAAGAGTGATATACAACTTAGAAGAATGTTCTTCCAAAATATAACACTGGTCTCACTTAGCAGTGGGTAAGTGCCATCAAATCAAGTATGACTCATAGCGACCCTATGAACAAAAGACCTGAACCCTGTTCTATAACCAACTCTATATTCACAGTGTTTCCAGAGGCATCTGGTTTAGGAAGTGGATGCCACTCCTGCTTCCAAACCAAAATGTGAAAGCTACTCCAAACACTGTCCATGATGGGTAACCATCATATAAGATACAACTGTGCCACAGTGTTCAGCATCACAGCAACTCCAACCTACCCCAGTACAGCAAATACACAGTCTACTACTGTACCACCTAAAGAATGTTCATCCCAAAATTAATTTATTTGGCCTGAGGGCCCTATAGAATTTGAAAGATAGCCACACCCAACAAATGTTGTTGACTATAATAAACCGAGTAGACCCTTCACCCTTGTGTCCCTGTTGGCTAACCTGGGCAAAAGTCCAGTCAGCTGACACCCACTTTTGGAAGGAGAAAAAAACCAGTAACACAAACCAAAACGTTCTTTACATGACCCTCATCAAGATGCAAGAAACCAACTTCCAGAGTGGAAACACACTCCACAGGCACCTCCCAAGCCAGCAGCAGACTTAACTCAGCCCTACTGTTCTAAAACCCCCTATCAAATCCAGTCAGACTCACAGTAACTCTTTAATGAGTTTGCAAGGCTGTTAAGTCTTACTGGGAGAATGCTCATATTTCTCCCAAGGAGCAGCCACCGTATTTAAACCACCAACATTTAGGTTAGCAGTGCAATATATTACACACTACACCATGAGAGTTCCTTTACTACTCTAAGAGCTATATATATATAACCATATATATAATCCTCTTAACAAACCTACATGATTAAGTATTATTATCCTCATATTCAACAGCTTAACTCATCAGCCTCCAACCGGAAACCTAGTCTGGACCCAGAGGAATTTTAAATACAAAGGTCCATCCACTAGATCATGACTGACTTAAAAAAGAGGCTTTTAACCCACAGTTGATCGTTAACTAAATCCAGGCAACCAATTAGCTTACACACGATTATGAATAAAATAAAATAAAAAAAAAACAGTCCAAACAGTCCACACCCGATTCTCACTCAAATCAAGAGAACCTACTCTCCAAAATTCAATCAATTCACACTGGATTGGACTGGTTGGGTGTTGTATTTGAAAAGAACATTGTTCTAAGAGGAACAACACTGGTCTGTTAATTCACTCTACTGAGGTTAACCTGGGGTTGCTGTGATGTTGAACACTGTGCCACTTGTGTGTCAAATGCCATAATGGTTACCCATGGTGGACAGATTCTGGTAGAGCTCCCATATTAAGACTGACTTGGAAGCAGTATTAGCATCCTCTTCTTTTTTTTTTCTTTCTTTTCATGCCCTTCTTAAACAGCAGGTCTCTGGAAACTCTATGAACATTAGAGAAATGACAATAGTTACAGAAGGAACAAGGTTAAAATCTTTTGCTCATAGGGTCACTATGAGTCTTACTTGACTCGAAAGCACTTAATAATAACAACCACCCTCAAATTACAAATAATGAATGAGAAGTGCAAAGAAGATAAGCATGTTCTTCACAGCTACATGGTAATAAGAATGCTTGTAACAATACATTTCCCCTCTCACCATTCTGCATCACCTATACAACCATGTATGCAAAACAGAACTAAAAGTGGCAGTTGATCTCAATCTATTAACGAGACATGGATGAAGTTCATCCAGAAGTGGCATCTCCTTTTCCCATCCTGCAGTTTCAATGACAGTACCATGCTCTTACAAATTTCAGGCTCAATATGACTAAAAGTCATTCAGCAAGTACACCATCTACACCTAGATATCCTACTCTTAAAATAAAGCTTCACAAAACTTCTCACAAAAGGATTAATGTCTCCTGGAAAAAAGAGCAAAGAATAAAATATATTTTAAAGGAAGAAACATTTAAGCTAATAAGCTAATGGATGAATATAAGTGAGGAAAGTGACTAAAAGAATCTAAAATAATCCCAAAGTTTCTAGCTTAAAAATATCAGAGAGAAAAAAAAAAAAAATATCAGAGAGATTATGACAGAAATGTTCAACAAAGTCTTATACACAAATCTTCACAAATGCTTTAAGCCATAATAACCAAAAATTGGAAATAATTAAAATATCAATCAGTATGTGAGTGAATCATCAACAACCTGCGTTATGAAGATGACACAACCCTGCTTCTTGAAACTGTGGAGGACCTGAAGCGTTTGCTGCAGAAGGTCAAGGACTGCAGCCTCCTGTATGGATTGAAGCTCAACATCAAGAAAACAAAGATTTTCACCACTAGGCCAATCGGCAGCATCAGTATGGATGGTGAAGAGATTGAAATCGTTAAAAGTCTTAGTTTATCTGGTTCCACAGTCAACATCAAGAGACGAATTGTACTGGGAAAGTCATCTGTGAGGGACCTCTCAAGAGTACTGAAGAGCAACGTCAGGCTGGAAACTAATGTACACCTGATCCGGGCTATAGTCTTTGCAATTACATGCTATGCATCAGAGAGTTGGACAGTGACTAGGGATGACAGAAAGAGAACTGATGCCTTTGAGCTTTGGTGCTGGAGAAGAGTGTTGAATATACCATGGACTGCTAGGAGAA
>NW_006399844.1:8541302-8542723 GCF_000299155.1 Elephantulus edwardii | reverse complement strand
TATATATTTAATTCTATCTTTAAGAAAATTGTAGGAGACAAATCCAAGTCACAATAATAAAGAGATAAGAAGCACAATCTCACTAAGGAAAGAAGATGCAGAGTGCCCAAGAAATACAGTAAAAAAAAAAATCATCAGTATCCTCTAAAGGTAGGGATGGGTTGTAACTTATTGCAAAGGTGTCTGGGGAACTAAGAGAGGTGATGGAAAAGTTCTTTATCTGAACTATGTTAACAGTTATACCCACTGATCTATACACTAAAAATGCATGTATTTTACTTTAGATAAATTATACCACAGTAAATAACATTTTTTTATATGTTACACGCTATGACTCAACACCACCCTATGTACAACAGATCCAAAGCTTGCCCAGTTTTTCAATGTCCTCACAATCTCCATTCAAGTTCAAGCACTCAAGTTTATTGCAGCAATCCATTTGTATGAGGGTCTTCCCTTCTTTCACTGATTCCTCATCTTTTCAAGCATGATGTTCCAAGTTGTAGTTCCTCTTGACAACATACCCAAAGCATGTATGTTGAAAAAGCACAATTTTTACATCTAAAAAGTGGTGCACCTGCAATTCTTCTAGAAAGATTTCTTTTCGCAATGTAGTATGTCCCTTGATATCTTAGCCAAACGTTGATTCCAAGGGTGTTGACTCTGGGTCCTACTTAAAGGAAATACTTGACAATCTCAAGCTTTTCCCCATTTATCATGATGTTGACTTATTGGCCCAGTTGCGAGAATTTTTTATTATCTTCTATACTCAAGGCTGTGTACAACTTTTGATGATCAGTAAGTGCTTCAAGAATTCTTACTTTAAGCAAATAAGGTCATGTGATCTTCATAATACAGGTTGCTGATAAATCTTCCCCCAATTCTGATATCACATATTTCTTCATATATATATATAATCCAGCTTTCCCGTTTGTTACATATATAATAGGTATGGTTACATTATATCACAACTGGAATAGTGAAAGGATACAACACACAACTCTTAAGATTTTAAACCATACAGTATCTGTTTGTTTTGTTTCAATTACTGCTTCTTAGTTCATGAGAGGTTCTGCACGAACATAATTAAATATTCTCAGATTTCCATTCTCATCACTGTTATTCACCGTTACAGATAATTTATTGATAAAAATGTTGCTAATATTGAAATAAGTAGGTAGATAAAGTGCATTGTTTTTAAGAAATGAAGTTGCGGAGATCCAAGATGGCGGCGGAGGCAGAGACAGCGTGGTGAGCTGCGGGAGCAGCGAAGCTCTTAAAGCAGGGCCATTATGGCCTTCCACAGACTTCAGCTTATTGATAATTGAACACTTAAACAGTTGATGACTGGCCCTCAGTGAAGAGCGAGGCTCAACAACAGGAATTCAAGGATTCCCAAGGAGAAATGGGTGGGTCTCGTG
>NW_006399844.1:8537620-8539964 GCF_000299155.1 Elephantulus edwardii | reverse complement strand
CCAAGACCATCAGTAAGGTGATAAAGCGTCCTCCCTTCCCCCCTTTACATCTACGCCCCTGTTCAGCATGAAGAAGCCAGAGAGTCAGCATCGAATTCCCAAATCAATAAGACAGTTGGTTTAATTACCATTGGAAAATGCTTGTCACTCCTCTGTAGCATCTGGTCCCCACTGGACCCTCATCATTTCCTTCATTGGCTCCCCCCACCGACCAAACTGTACAGCTCTGCAGCTGCATCCTGGCCCATCCTCACCCTTCTGCCCCCAACCCTCACCTCCTTGTACCCCCAATATGTTTTTCCCAATAAAAAAATACAAATAAAAAAAAAAAACAAAGTTGCTCATTTAAGACAGGCTAAACTTGATGTGCCATACAGGATAACCAAGAAGTATAAAATAATTCACATAGGCAGCTAGGTATAAAGCATGAGCTAGGAGATGGTAGGAAGAGAGTAAAATCAAGAAGGGCAGAGAGAGAAACAGAAAAACATCAAGGTAAGTACATAGAGATATCTAACAATAGAGTATCAGAAAGAACACCAAGAAGAATGGGGAGATTAAATGTTAAATATTAAATGGTAACAGAAAAAAACCCCAACCCTACAAATGAATTCATTTTCCTTATGAATTAAAAACATCTTTCATGGATTTGTAAGTAAGCAGACCAGCCTTTCCCTAAGACAAATCTAAGAAACAACTGATATTCAGAAACTTAAGAATATTAGAAAGGAAAACAGGGTCAAAAGAACTAAGATCATAAGCTCACAATGCTCTTAAGAAATTTTTAAAATTCTTATTCACTAAAGTCCCAAGTAAAAATGACACTTATATATATTATAAATTAATCATGTAAAGCATACAGCTAATTTTTTAAGTTTTTCATGTCTATTCTAAAAATTGGAAGTGACTGTAAATAGGTACTGTTCTTTATAAATATACATTTTAAGAGGGCTAATTCATCACTCAAATATTTAATGCCAACTATTGCTAGATGGCACAAGACTGGGTAGTTTTTCCTTGTGTTGTATACTGGGATGTTATTAGTTGAAATCAACTAAAATTATTACACCTAACAACAGCAACAATCATCTCAGGACATATAAAGAAAAACCTGTGGTTGCCTCTAAAAGGGAACAGGGAGGCTAGGGGACAAAGACAAAAGCAAAACATTTTTCATTTCATAGTATACAATTTTTTTTTCCGTAGAGTCTGCTGATTTTTCCAACAGAGAAGTCTGGTGGCATAGTAAGTAAAGAGTTGAGCTACCAAGCCCAAAATCAGGCAGTTCAAATCCACCACCTGCTCTGTGGGGAAAAGGGGGGCAGTCTCTTCTCAGGCAATTCAAAGCCTCTGAAAACCTGCTTGCTGGCACATCACAACAACTACTTCTTCAGTACAATTACAATACCTTATAGAAAAAAAGAAAACTAAACTCATAGCGACTGTATCAATGCCAATTCATAGCAAATGTTAAAAGTCAAACTGTCCACAGGATTTCCAAAATTACAAATCTTTACAAAAGTGTTTAACTCAATTGCACCACCAGAACTCTTTTGTAAATTACTTACCTCTGCAAAATCCTTCAGGCATATGATTTGCTTTGACTAATAAACTACAAGCCAAAATTGAAGGTCCTCTTCTACACAAACACTGTAAGAGTCAATGAACTACTCATGATAGTCCCTTTCCCATTGTCAGTGCCATAGTGAGATGTACCCCATCACACTAAAAACACATAAACTGATAAAAAGGGGACAGCCCTGAAAATAACAAGAATTGGCTCAAGCATAGCAAAACTGATGAAGATGATGTAGAATCTGGCACCATTTCATTCTATTGTATTTAAAAGTTGTCATGAATCAGAACAACTAACAACAGCATTCTCCAAAATACCTACAGAGTAATCTTTTTAAAACTTAAATCATCTAATCCTATCACACTTCCGCTTTAATGATTTTCATATTAGGAGCACAACTAAAAATTACCCTTCAGGAAATACTGTAAGAGATACTGAAAAATTCTATGTCTTGTTCTGTCTGTGGGTTACCTGTGTATGTTGTTGCTGTTGTTATGTGCCATCAAGTCGTTTGCGACTCATAGCGACCCTATGTACAACAGCCCTAAACCCTGCTCTATCCTGTGCCAATCGCAATGCCACAACCATCCGATTACCCCCGTCACTGAGTCAATCCATCTCATAGAGGGTCCTCCCCTCTTGCGCCATCCCTCCACCCTCCCAAGCATGATGTCCCTCTCCAAGGACCTGTCCCTCCTTGCAACATGCCCAAAGTATGTCAGACAAAGCCCCAGAATCCTTGCCTCCAAGGAGTTGCTTGGTTTAATC
>NW_006399844.1:8500319-8536571 GCF_000299155.1 Elephantulus edwardii | reverse complement strand
AGCATCTGTTAG
The DNA here is from genome assembly GCF_000299155.1 of Elephantulus edwardii. Taxonomy (NCBI): domain Eukaryota; kingdom Metazoa; phylum Chordata; class Mammalia; order Macroscelidea; family Macroscelididae; genus Elephantulus; species Elephantulus edwardii. Next base: position 8,536,559 of record NW_006399844.1, on the reverse strand, counting down.
CTGAAATATGTCAATTGGTATACCATCTATTCCTGGGGCCTTATTTTTTGCCATTTCCTTCAAAGCAGCTCGAACTTCTTCCTTCATCACCGTAGGCTCTAGCTCATATGTTATTTCATTAAATTCTTCTGTATCTGCCAATTCCTTTAGATACAATGACTCAGTATATTCCTTCCATCTTCTTTTAATACTTTCTGGATCATTTAGTATTCTGCCTAAAGCATCCTTGATTATAGCAACTCTAGGTTTGAATTTGTTCTTCAGTTCCGCAAAATTCACCAAGTTTACACTTATTATTTATGTACTTTGTTGCATAAATAATACCTCAATTAAAATTTTAAATACACAGATCTACCCAGTATCATTCTGGAAGGGTGTGGTGTTTAGCCTAAAAGTTGGCTTTTTTAAGCTGTTACAGTTAGCCTCTTCTGGTCTCTAGCTACCTTAACTGCAGAGATTAGATATAGATAGAGATAGAGATAGAGATAGAGATAGAGATAGAGATAGAGATAGAGATAGAGATAGAGATAGATATAGAAAGAGTGCTTCCCACACTGGGCAGCAAGACTTGAAGTGAGCAAGACTTGTGGTGTTAAGACTTGAGGAAGACTAGATAGAGCAAGACCCTGGTGATAGTGAGATCCTGGTGGTGGAGAGACTAAAGCATTACTATGGAGAAACTGTGGCAAAGGTATAAACAGAGCAGACCTGAGATAAAAGCCACAGTTAAAGGTTTTTGCTGCTCCTGCCAGATTTTTGAAGGAGAAACTGACTTACAACTGCTCTAAGGAGAACCTTGCTGGATAATTTGGATTTGACTGCTGAACTGAAGCCAGAGCCTGGACTAATTGAGAACTGTGCCTTGGAATTTGGTGAAGACATTGAGACTGTTCACAGCTTTAGTTTGCTTGGCACCACAGTCAACACTCTCGGCACCAGTAGCCAGGAAATTAAAAGACGTATTGTGATGGGAAAGTCTGCTGTTAGGGACATCTCTAAAGTACTGAAGAGCAATAGTCTCTCTCTGGAGATTAAGTTGCGTCTGATACAGGCCATGGTCTTTGCTATCACTTGTTATGCATGAGAGTTAGACAATGACTAAGGAGTATAGAAGGAGAATTGATGCTTTTGAGCTGTGGTGCTGGAGAAGAATATTGAGGGTACCACAGACTAGTAGGAAAACAGAAATATGCTGGAAAGGGTCAAACTGGGCGGCTCCTTGGAAGCAAGGATTCTGAGGCTCTGTCTAACATACTTTGGACATGTTGTGAGGAGGGAGTGGTCCTTGGAGAGGAACATCATGCTTGGTAGGGTAGAGGGACAGCGCAGGAGGGGAAGGCCCTCTATGAGGTGGATTGATTCAGTGACTGGGGTAATTGGGATGGGTGTATTGGAGATGGTGCAATTGGCACAGGAAAGAGCAGGGTTTAGGGCTGTTGTACACAGGGTCGCTATGAGTCACAAGCGACTTGACGGCACATAACAACAAGAAGCAAGAATGTCAGTTGAAAGACTAGGGTGCTGCCTCAAGCCATGCTACTCCTAAATGCTTCATGTGGTTGCAAAACTTGGGTAACAGTTAAGACTGAAAAGCAACTTGACATCTTTATTTTGAGTGGTATCAAAGAGTTTTGAACAACTCCCTGCAGTTCTAAAAGAACAAATCTATGTTGGAGAAAGTACAACCAGGGAGCTCCTTAAAAGCAAGAATGGTGAAACTGCCTTGCATACTTTGAGCATATTGTCAGGAGGACCTTATCTTTATTACAAAACCAAAATGTCCTTGGGAAAAGACATCATGCTGGGAAAGGCAGAAATCAGCAAAAGAGAAATGACTGTAACAAAGGGCTGAATTATGGCAGAGACTGTGAGGATGGTATAAGGTAAGTTTCAATGAATCATGGTCAACTTCATGGCACCTAACAACATAATCTTTAACCACAAAGTATCAGTAATCACTCTTTTAGATACCAATCTTTTCTGCTTTGAGGTATCTTCTTTCTCTTAGTCAAGAACCATATAAAAATAATCACTCTAGGGACTGCGGACAAGAGGGAGTGCGGACAAGATGGCGGACGGGGAGCTGAACGTGGATAGTCTCATCACCCGATTGTTGGAGGAACTCTACTATGCTTGGTGGTAAAAAGATGCACTACAGCAGGAGGAAGCTGCAGCCTGGTGGGAGCTGCGGCCCAGCGGGGCTGGGGTTGGCTCAGCAATTCTGGTAAATCACCACCTGTAGCAGAATCATCACCTGTACTAGCCACCCCAGAGGAAATTGCTGAGATGCAAAGGAAAAATGAGCTGAAACTCAAGATAAAGGAAGAACATCTTGCTACTTTGCAGTTTGAAGGCTGCAGCACTTCCATGATACATCTTCAAGGATATGAGCATGTACGGCTGGGCACGGTTGATGGCAGTGCATCTAAATTCCAGGGTCAATCTCCATAATAGTCTATGTGTTTCCTACTGCCAAAGGGGCCCTTTAGAGTAGTGAGAGAAGACCTTCACCCTGAAACCCACAGCGTCCCTTTTCAGCAGGAAGTAGCTAAGAGAATGCGCCATCCCCTTTTCCTTATGAATCAGGGTGAAGTCTCTCTCAGGGAGGAGAGATAGGGAATGGCAAGGGACACACTGACAAGGGAGATTGATCAGAACTGGCTTTGGCGGGCACTGTGGCAACTGGACAATTAAAAAAGACATGGGGGGAGGGACGAACAGACTGGGGAGGAGGGTGGAGAAAGCGGTGCAACAACGAATGAATGAAAACCCAAAATCTCTGTAAATGTTGATTAAAACTAATAAAATTTAATAAAAAAAAATAATAATCACTCTAAGAGAGGTAATTCCACCAAAACATCCTTTAACACCATTTACTGAGTTAGCATTCCTTTGTACATTTAGTGTGTTTTTCAAAGTAATTTTGCCTCAGAGGGCAGCTGGCAATCTCCGAAGATACTAAGTGTCAAAACTGAGGTGATACTACTGACATCTAGTGGGAAAGATCAGGGATAATGCAAAATATCTTTAAATGCACAGCACAGACCCTTCTCCTTCACTACACCAAAAAATTATCCTACTCAACATTACCAACATTGAGGAACCTTGCACTGCATTATCGTATGTATTTGTTTATAAATCTGTACTGCTATTAACAGCAAAACTACAGTCTTAATAATTTCAGCATACTGTCTGGCACAGAATTTAAATCAATAGTTTTCTCCTTTTTTGCCATGTTTTATATAGATTTTTAATTTATTTTTTAAATTGTGATTTTAACAAATTTATAAAAAGGTTGGATTTTCATTCATTCATTCATTCATTGTTGTACATTTTCCTCCCTCTCCCTCTAACAGTTCACTTTCTTTTTTGAGAAATATGCATTCAGAAGAGCTTTAAAATAAAGTATTATAATATGTCATCACTGAACCTACTGCTAAGTATAGTATCTAAGACATAACACTCAAAAAAGATACACAATGGATGTGTCATTACAGAATCTATTTCAACAACAAAGTTACATTGTTTGCTCATTAAAATAACTTATAGCTGTCAACATGGGAAGAGACTCATAGCTGATCCTGCAGTAAGTAGGTTTTCAGTGGTTAGAAATCACATGATAGGCAACAGATCATCTTCCTTCCAAGGAGCAATTGGTGGATTCAAACTGCTTGCCTTTGAGTTGGCAGCACCACCTCTTACCCACTAGAGCCCAAATTCCATCAATTCCTCTTACTGGCAGGCTAACAGTCCAAAAGACACAGTCTCTCCTCTTCCTCTCCTTGCAAGTGTCCCTAGGTTTTAAGGACAAACTAAAAGTCCATATGTATGATGTTCTTGCCTAGATAAGTAGCTGAAACTAGGCTAACACCAGCTACTGCCTATCAAGTACCATGAACATCCTTGAGTTATTAAGTTGGAAAATAGGTAGAATAATAATTCAAGTAGTCCATAACCCCTGATATAAAGCCAGGTGTGTGTCCACGTCTTCAGAAAATATCCTATGGTGCAATGTGCAGCATGTACAGAGAAGGCTCCATCTGCAGAGCCCCTTCCAAGCCCTGGGGGAACCAACTCACCACGAATCTGTTCCTGTTTTTTACTGTCTGCTCTTTCTATGAGTAATAAATGGCTTTCTTTTTGCCAATTCAGCCCTATACGTGTCATTCAATTAAATCAGATAATACACAAGATCCAAGGTGAGATTACTGCCAGAGGTTGGAGAGCTCATCTTAGTAATCATGTGCCTACTTGAGTTCTTACAAACTGCCTTTGAGACAACCTGTGTGCTGCACATTTAGCAACTGCAAATTATAACTAGAAAAGTATTAAATGGAAATTTATTTCTAGTTTAAGTATAGCATGAATAAACCAACTGGCTTAATACCTATGCTTCAGAAGAATCTGGGGGAAAAAACCTTTCAGAAAATTTTAATCTAGTATAAAAATGCCACTTGAATAAAATAAAAATATGGATACTAAAATTAGAGATCCCATTTTACAGAACTTTAATCCAATTTGTTAAATAACAAAATAATAGTGTATTTAACTTGCTAGTTGTCAAAACTTCAGTTTTTTACATTATAGCAATTTTATTCTTTCAGCAAACATTTCATATTTGAACAATAAAACTCATTTGTCATTCTTGGTTGAATTCACAAAGTCAAAGATAGTCATAAAACACACCTCCTATGTTTATCATCTGGTACTGATTTCAACACTTAGCCCCTAATCTTTCCCATCCCACCTTAATCTGGAAAGTTAAGTGAAAAATCTTTTCTTTCCAAGGGTACTGAATATACCACGGATACTAAAAGAACAAACACTGGTTTGGTAGTGGGTCAGCATGAACAAGGAAAACCAAGAGAGAGACTGACAAAACAGCTTCAGCCCTGTCAAGATTATGAAGATGATACATGGCTAGGCAACATTTTGTTGTTATACATAAAAGGTCAATATGTCTGTTTGTGTTTTATTGACTATTCAAGAGCATATGACTGTGTGACCACAACAAACTATGGCTAATACTAAGAAAGGGAAACCAAGAACACTTAATTACTTATACAAAACCTACATCTAGACCAAGAAGATGTTGTGTGAACAGAGCAAAGGAACACTGCATGGTTTAAAATCAGGAAAGGTTTACATCAGGGTTGTATCCTATCTCCACACCTTTTCTAGCTGTACACTGAGCAAATCATTTGATGAGCTAGACGCTATGAAGAAAAATGTGGCATCAGGATCAGAGGAAGATTTATTAACAACTCCGGTATGTAAATGTCACAATTTTGCTTGCTGAAAATGAAGCGGACTTGAAATGCTTGCTGCAGCATAAGGAAAACAAAAATTCTTACGACTAGACCAACAGACGACATGATAGATGGAGAAAAGATTGAGGCTATCAACAATTTTATCTTACTTGGATCCACAATCAATAATCTTAGTACCAGCAGTCAGAAGATCTGGAGATTTATTGCATTGGCAAAGTCTGTACTCAGGGAACTCTCCAAATTACTGAGGAGCAATGATGTCAGTTACAGACTAAGGTGCACCTGACTTGAGGCAACTATGGTCTTTTCAATCACTTGCTATGCATCTGAGAGCTGAACAATATAAAGGATGACAGAAGACTGATGGCTTTGTGCTGTACTGGAGAAGTGTACTGAATATTCCATGGACTGCCAAAAGAACAGATTATGTCTTGGAAAAAGTACAGTCATAGTGTTTCTTGGAGGCAAAGATTACCAAGCTTTGTATCACATACTTTAAGTTTGTTAGGAGAGGCTATTCTTTGAAAAGTGACATCATGCTTGGAAAGATAGAGGCAGGGCCAGGGAGAGAAAGACCTTCAACCAAAGGGATGTCCACAGTGACTGCAGCAAAGGGTTCAATCATGTTAGAAATGATAAGTATGGCACAGGATAGCACAGATCTATTATTTACTATTATTTATATATTATTTACAGAGTTGTTATGAAGTGTATTCAACTTTAAAGTACCACAATATTGAAACTACTAAATGGATGAAGCAAAAACTCATACATGAATTGTAATTATTATTAAATAATAAATACTATTTTTTAATATGTAGTCAAACAAAGGAAGAAAAAATTTTCATTTAGTAACAATTCAATCTAAGAATTTGGGGGTTTAATATCTCTTAATATAGGAATAATCTTTCTTATTAGCATGAGTCTTCTAATTCACCAAATTAGCAAATATACCACCACAAAATTATCAACATTTTCACTGTTCTACAAAACTCTGGCAGTGTAGTTCCTAGGGAATTGCACTGCTAACCTAAACTCTGTCTCCAGAATTGTATACTGTTACTGATCCTGATCCTAAATTGTAGCCTGTTACTTTTTAAAGAAACTACATAATTTCATGGTTTATTAGTTCTGTGTGGTCATTGTATCAAATTATCAATCCAAGTTGTAGAGAGTACAACTGGGGAATGTGGGAAAGGAGAGGTAGCCAATGCCAGAAATTGTGAAAAAGCTGATGAGTAGGACCTTCATCTGATAAAAGTCAGTTTTGGGCTGTTCCTGATTCTTATCTCTCCTCTTAAATACAGACATAATGTCTGTAATGTCAGTGGTGATGAGGGAGTAAGTTCAAACTGCACTGTAATCTCTGAAAGAAAAAAAATAAGGCTCCAGGAATCAACCAGATAACAATTCAACTAACAAATGCAGCCCTGGATTTGCTCACCAGTCTGTGCCAGGGGATTTGAAAGACATCTACTGAGCAAACTGATTGTCAGATATCCATATCTGTTCCCTTTCCTAACAAAGATAATGCAAAAGAAAGTGGAAATTATCAATTAATATTACTACTATCAGGTGCAAGCAAAATAAGATCATCCAAAAATGCCTGAAACAATGCATAGAAAACTGAGAGAAGTTCAAGATGGTTTTAGAAGAGGCCGTGGTACCAGGGATATTACTGCTGCTGTCAGATCTTGACTGAAAGATCTGTCAAGAATACCAGAAGAATGCTTATTTGTCTTTTATTCACTATATAAAACTATTTAACTGTGAATCACAACACACAGCACTATGGCTAACACCAAGGAGAATGGAAATTCCTGAACATTTATTTGTGCTTATGCAAAAGCTATGCCTTGTTCAAACAGCACAACAGAACACTGCATGAACATCAAGAAGGGCATATCCGTCAGGGCTGTATCCTCTCTCTATACTTGTTCAATCTGTATGCTGAATAAAGCACTGGAGAAGTTGGGATTTATGAAGAAGGATATGGTATTAGGATCAGAGGAAGACTCAAGAGCCGCCTTCTTTATGTAGATGACACCATCTAAAGTGAAGAAGACTTGAAACACTTGTTGCAGTACACCAAAGACTACAACCTACAATATGGATTACATTTAGACATCAAGAGAACAAAGATCTTCAACAATGGGCCAATAGGCAACATCATGATACATAGAAAAAGAACTGAAGTTGTCAATGACTTAATTTTGCTTGGATCCACAATCAGCACGCTTGGTACTGTGTGTGCAAGGTGCCACTAAGTGGAGTATAACTCATAGTGACTCTATGAACAGCCCATCATCATCTGACACACTAAAGCCCATTGCTGAAGTCACTATGTCAATCCATCTTGTTGGAGGTCTTTCTCTCCTTTGCTGACCCTCTCTTTCCAAGCATGCTGTCCCTTTCCAAGGAAGAGTTTCATTCACCTAGCCATATGTCTGAAGTATGAAAGATGAAGCTTTGCCATCTTTGCCTCCAAGAAGCACTCTGGCTGTACTCTTTCCAGCACATATCTGTTTATTCTTTTTGTAGTCCATGGGATATTCAGTGCTCTTCTCCAGTATCACAACTCAAAAGCATCAACTCTTCTGTCATCTTAAATTGCCCTGCACAGCAGATAACTGAGAAGATGAGAGACTGAAACAGGTGCACGTTAGTCTTCAAACTGGTATCACTGCTCTTAATAATTTTGGAAAGTGCTTGACAGCAGATTGCACAACGCAATATGCCTCCTGATTTCCTGATTTCTAGTACCAAGAGTGCTGATTGTTGATCCAAGAAAGATTAAACACTAACAGCTTCACTATGTTCTCCATCTATCCTAAGTTGACTGTTGGACCTGTGGTGAGGGCTGTGTTCTTAATGTTGAGATATGATCCATATTGAAGACTGTAGCCCTAGATTTTCTGCAGCAAGCATTTCATATCCTCACTTGTAGCAAGTTGTGTCATCTGCCTAACACAGGATGCTGGTAAATCTTTCTCAAATTCTGATGTCACATCCTTCTTCATGGAATCCAGCTTCATGAATCATTTGCACAGCATATAGACTGAATAGGTATGGAGAAAAGAATATAATCCTGACACATACTCTTCCTGATTTTAAACCATGCAGTCTGTCTTCCTTTGCTCCATTTAGACAACAGCTTCTTGGTCTAGGTATAGATTTCATTAGCACAATTAAGTGTTTTGGGATTTCCATTCTTTACAATGTTCGCCATAACTTGTTAGATCCAATAGTCAAATGCCTCTGCATAGTCAATAAAACACAAATAGACATTCTTCTGACAGTCTCAGCATTCAACCAGTATCCATCTGACATCAGCAATGACATCCCTGATGCCATGGTCTCTTTTAAATCCAGCTTGAATTTCTGGTAGCTAGACTCCCTGTCAATGTACTGTTCTAGTCATTAATTTTTAAATGACCTTCAACAATATTTTGCTTGTATGAGATTTTAATGATATTGTTTGATAATTTCCATTCTGTTGGATCACCTTTCTTGGGAAAGGGGACAAATATTGATCTCTTCCAGTCTGTCAGCCAGGAAGCTATCCTATGAATATCCTAGCATAAACTCGTGCATCTGATAGCTGAAACATGTCATGGTATTCCATCAATTCCAGGGGCCTTAGGTTTTGCTAATGCCTTCAGTGCAAGCTTGAACTTAATCCTTCATTATCATTAGCTCTTGTTCATATGGTACATCCTGAAATTTTTCAGTCTCAATTAATTCTTTTTGTACAGCAATTCTATGTATTCCATCCATTTTCTTTGGATACTTTCCGGATTATTCAAGATTTTGTCCAGAGCATCTCTCAGTATTGCCAACTCAAAGCTTGAGTTTGTTTTTCGATTTTTTCTGTTTGAGAAATGCCAAGTGGGATCTTCCCATTTTACTTTCTGACTCCAGCTCTTTGCCGATTTCACTGTAATATTCTGCTTCTTGAGCTGCCCTCTAAAATTTTCTATTCAGTTCTTTTAGTTCAGAATCTCTTCCTTTTGACTTTCTGCAGCTCTTAAAGTAATTTTCATAGTCTCTTTTTAAAAATTTATTTTATTATTTTGTGTGTGTATACCATCAAAATGAATCTGACTGGTACAGGAGGAGATTGTCCCTCCTTCTCCAGCAGAGCATCTGGTGGATTCGAACCACACACCTCTGGGACTGCTGTGCAGCTCCTTGTTCACAGTCTCTTCTGACATCCATTTTTGTTTTTTCTTTTTCTTCCTTCTTTGTAATGCCTAGGGAAGAAGTCAGGGAGCTCTCCAAAGGGCTCGGGAGCAACAATGTCAGCTTAAAGACTATTAAAGTATGCCAGATTCAAGTAATTGTCTTTTTAATCACTTGCTTTGCATCTGAGAGTTGGACAAGAAATAAGGATGACAAAAGAAAGATCAATGCCACTGAGGTGTGGCATTGGTGAAGAGTACTGAGTGTCCCATGGGCTGCCAAAAGAACAAACCTCTATGTCTTGAATAAAGTGCAGCCAGAGTGCTCTTTGGAGGCAAAGATGGTGAAGCTTTGTCTCACATACTTTGAGTATTTTGTTAGGAAAGGTTATTCCGTGAAAAAGTTCCATAATGCTTGGAAAGGAGAAAGGTTAGTGACAGAAGAATATCCTCAACAAAAGTACTGACACAGTGGCTGCAGAAATGGGGTCAAGTATATCAGAGATGACAAGGATGGCACAGGATAGGGTTCAAATATGTTGTTCATATTGCTATGAGTCATTCTTAACTCAACAGCACTTAACTACCACCACAACAAATACAGACTGGCTCAGATGCTACATCATAAATATTTACACATAAAACACAACTATTTTATTTTGCCAGTCTGGTGGCCCAGTGGTAAGGAATTATGCTTATGTTGTCAATACAAAGGCAACCAGTTTGAATCCAAAAGCTGCTCCATCAGAAAAAGATGGATAATTGACTTCTGTACACTGACTATGCAAAGGTGTTTGACTGTGTGGATCATAACAAACTGTGGTTGATTCTGAGAAGAATGGGAATCCCAGAACACTTGATCGTCCTAATGCGAAACCTATAGTTGGGCCAGGAGGCAGTCGTCAGAACAGAGCACGGGAACACTGCATGGTTCAAAATTGGGAAGGGCGTATGCCAGGGATGATCATCCAGGAGGCTGGGCTCTATAAGGAGAAATGTGGGGTCAAGATTGGTGGACGATCTATCAACAATCTGCGTTATGCAGATGACACAACCCTGCTTGCTGAAACTGAAGAGGACCTGAAGCACCTGCTGCAGAGGGTCAAGGACTGCAGCCTCCAATATGGATTGAGGCTCAATGTCAAGAAGACAAAGATTCTCACCACTGGACCAATTGGCAGCATCAGGATGGATGGTGAAGAGATTGAGATTGTTCACAGCTTTAGTTTGCCTGGCTCCACAGTCAACTGTCTTGGCACCAGCAGCCTGGAAATTAAAAGGTGCACTGCCATGGGAAAGTCTGCTGTTAGGGACCTCTCCAAAGTACTGAAGAGCAATGGTGTCTCTCTGGAGACTAAGGTGCATCTGATACAGGCCATGGTCTTCGCAATCACTTGTTATGCATCAGAGAGTTGGACAATGACCAAGGAGGATAGAAGGAGAATTGATGCCTTTGAGCTGTGGTGCTGGAGAAGAGTATTGAGAGTACCATGGACTGCTAGGAAAACAAACAGATTCATCCTGGAAAGGGTTAAACCAGGTGGCTCCTTGGAGGCAAGGATTCTGAGGCTCTGTCTGACATACTTTGGACATGTGAGGAGGGACTGGCCCTTGGAGAGGGACATCATGCTTGGTAGGGTGGAGGGACAGTGCAGGAGGGGAAGGTCCTCTATGAGGTGGATTGATTCGGTGACTGGGATAATCGTGATGGGTGTGTCTGGGACAGTGCGATTGGCACAGGACAGAGCAGAGTTTAGGGCTGTTGTGCATAGGGTCAGAATGAGTTGCAAGTGACTCGACGGCACATAACAACAACAACAACACTTGGCAATATTACAGCCTCTGAAGACCTGCTGAAGTGTCAGCTATGAGTTGCTTCTAACTTGACTACACATAGCAAACTACACAGGATTTTTTTTAAAAGACCTTTTCAGCACATCCAAAAACTTCTCCAACAGGGTAAAAAGGGAAGCCACAGATTGGGAAAAAATTTCATAATGACATGTCAGACAAGGGACTTATATCTAGAATTTATAAAATACTCAAGCACCACAAGATAAAGGTAAAGAACCCAATTGAAAAATGGGCACAGGATATGAACAAACACTTCACCAAAGAAGACATTCAGATGGCAAACAAGTACATGAAGAAATGCTCAAAATCCCTAGCTCTAAGAGAGATGCAAATTAAAACAACTATGAGATATCATCTCACACCAGTCAGAATAGCAAAATTTACTAGAACAGCAAATATCAAACGCTGGTGAGGTTGTGGAGAAACTGGAACCCTTATTCACTGTTGGTGGGAGTGGAAAATGGTGCAACCACTATGGAAAGCACTATGGCGCTTTCTCAAAAAATTGCAAATAGATATACCATTTGACCCAGCAATTTCACTACTGGGAATATACCTAAAGAAACCATAACTGCTACCCAAGCATATATACGTACACCCATGTTTATCGTGGCTTTGTTCACAATAGTAAAGAGCTGGAAGCAACCCAAGTGCCCATCAACAAACGAATGGATAGAGCAGCTCTGGTATATTCACACAATGGAATACTATGCTGCATTGAAAAACAAGAAACTAATGAAATATTATACAAAATGGGTGACCCTGGAGGACATTATGCTGAGTGAAATATCTCAGTCACAAAACGACAGATACTGCTAAGTGCCACTGTTGTAAAATGGGACTAACATCAGGGTTGAGGGAAGACTGACAAAGAGGGGATAAATAATGTATACTGCAATGAAACAGATGAGGGAGAGAACTTCGTAAAAGGGATATATGATTAGGTGTTACTGTTATGACAGGAATCCAGAATGAAGGCTGCACAGTGGAGTGGATTTGAGGGGAGAGACTGTATAACAATGAAAGATTTTTTCTTTTACTTTTCAAAGAGAAGAACGAATTGGGAGGGAGAGGGTGGGAAGGAGAAAAGTGCCTCAATGAATGAATGGAAACCCTAAGTTTCTGTAAACTTTCATTAAAATTAATTAAAAAAAACAAACAAGCAAACAAAAAAGAGCTTTTCATTATTCAGGGTTTAATTTATTCATGCTTTTCTGGACAATGATAAAATTATTATCACTAACAACTATGTTAAAATAAATAATCTATAGGTTAGGAAATTAATTCTTCTCTCGGACTCAAAAACTTTGCATTCTATGAACTGGTATTTTGTATCCCTATCAAGTGATGACAGTCCCTGGAAGGTAATAACAGTTCGCACTAAGCTACTAACCTAAAAGTCAGTAGTCCTAACTTACCCAGCACCCTTGAGTCTGCTTCAGTCAAGACAATCTTATGAGGCAGATTTATTCTGTAACACATGGAGGTTTCCATGAGTCAGAATTGACTATATATCAATGAATTTTATTTCATTTTATATCACATGATGATCCCTATAAGAGCTCATAACCATCCACAATCTACCTACAAGAGACTACTCAAATATGATATATTAAATCAGGCTATAAAAAAATTAAAAAAAAATCAGGCTATACACTTATACAGAGTTTCTGTGTAATAATCAAGAGCAAAACTCCCCTATCAAGCACAATTATAGCCTAACAAAGAATTTTAGTCTTTATAGTCAAGGATACAAATGCTTCTGGAAGAGATAAAGCTTCCCCAATTTTTAGTGACATTAAATTTCCAAGTCTAAAATAGGAAAAACCTTGACCTTATTTAGTAGTACTGTTCATCAACTTTTTCTGAAACCTCTTTCTTGATCTCAACGGGAATATATCAGAAGACATCAGCCTAAAATAAAAGCTAAAAGAAGTTCTTAAGTATCATGAGCAGATTAAAAAAATATTAACATGAAAATATGGTTGGATATAATACTCAGTAGCACAATGAATTATCCTAAGTCTACTATATGTACTTAAAATATTTAAATATACTCAAATAACATACATTAAAATATATAGCAATATTTTCTTATATAAATATTCATTATGGTCCAAGTATAAAATGCTTTTTATTAAAAGTTCTGCAATTCATGAGAAACTACACTTACATACATAGCTGCTACTGTTGTTAGGTGTCACTGAGTACGACCCACAGCAACTCTATGAACAACAGATCTGAAACCCTGCCCTATGCCATGCCATCCTCACACTTCCTGACACAGTGAAGCTCATTGTGGCAGTCTCCATGTCAATCCACCTGGTCAAGGGTCTTGCTCTCTTTCATCAACCCACTACACTTCCGAGCATCATGTATCTCTCCAAGGAATAACCTCTCCTAGCAACTTGCCTGAAGTGTGTGAGGCAAAGCCTCATCATCTTTGCCTCTAAAGAGCCTCTTTGGAAGCATATACATAGAGTATATATGGCAAAGGATACATAATGGTATATTCTCTCCAATAAATAAATTGCAAGTTACTGTTATACCTAAAACTTCTGGTACCATGGCCAGAGGCTTCAAGATTCAGTTCTCAGTACCTTACATGTTTTAAGATGTAGAAAACGTAAATAAAATATGTCCAATAAACTTACTAAATAGACTAGAATATGCAGACTGAAGCTAGACTAGTTGGGGAGTGAAGGAAGAGAAAAAGTAACCTTCAGATATATGAAATTAGAAATAAAAGGAATGAAATGAAAAATAGAAACAAAATAAATTCTCAGTATCCACAACACATATATAGCAAATAAGTTTCTCATATAATTCAACAAAAGAGGCATTCTATAAAATTGGAGAAAATTTAGGGGAACACATATCTGAAGAGGGTCTAATAATCAGAATATACAAGTAACTCCTATGACTTAACAACAAAGACAACACAATCAAAAAATGGGCAAGGATTATGAACAACCATTTCCCACTCAAAAAAATACAAATAGTCAAGCAGCACTGGAACAAATGCTCAAGTTTCATTCAATAGTTATTGTTAGCTGCCTTCAAGTCATGATCCCAATGAGTTTAGAGCATTAAGATCAACAGGTTTTCACTGGCTGATTTTTCAAAAGTAGATTGCCAGGCCTTTACTCCTAGTTAATCTTAAAGTGAAAATCTCCACTGAAACCTGTTCAACATGACAGCATCACATAAATCTCAAAGGACAGGCTATGGACAGACAGGTGATAGTTGAGCTTGAAGTAGAGTGCTCTAAAATCAAACCCAGACCTTCTGCTCAAAAGCCAAGATTTCTCCATCTGAGCATTATTGCCCTCACACTAATAATTCTCACTTATTGCCATTGAGTCAGGACCAACCCATAGTTGATACTCCACTGGGTTTCTAAGACTGTAAATTGAATCGGAAGGAAACTGCTCATCTTTTTTTCCATAAAGCCATTGGTGAATTCAAGCTGCCAGAGAGATATATGGCCTTTGGTTTAGTAGTGTAACTCTATGAATTATGGCATCAAAGATGCCTCCACTACTAATTGTTGTATGCCATCGAGTCATAACCAACCCATAGTGGACCCTCCAGTGGGTTTTCAAAGGCAGTAAATCACCCAAGAGGAGACTGCCCATCTTTCTCCCATGGAGCAGCTGGTGGATTCAAACTGCATGTCTCTGAATTGACAACACAGCTCTTTACCACTAGGCTACCAGACCTCCCTCCACTAATTGTTGTTGTTGTTGTGAAGTGCCGTCAAGTCATAGGCAACCCATAGCGACCCTATGAATGAAAGCCCTCAACACTTGTGTGCGTAATTTTCATTCTTTCTCCAGGTTCATAGGGTTTCCGGAGGCAAGCTATTTCGAGAAGTGGATGCCACTCCTGCTTCCAACACTAATAATTAGGGAGACTAAAATTAGGACCACCAATTCCTGAAAACCACTTCCATTCACTAGGATGGTTATGACGGAAAAATAAACAGAACAAACCTTGAAAATTAGTTATCTGCACATGTAAAAAATGCTGAACTGGCAAATGTTTGACTATACATATCTTTAACACAATTTCCCCCCCCCCCAAAATCCCTGAATAATGCATATCCTTACTTAGGCAATGAACTCTTATATTTTCTATTTAAAAAGCAAATACAAAAAGCTACTGTAGGCTCTCTGATCCTCGTCGATCCAGAATGTCCTCTCTTCTCATGCAGCCTCAGCCACATCCCTGAGACAAGATAGTGGAGGTCGGAGTAAACTGATTGGGCCACACTGGGTGGCTGGTCAGCAAAAACTCTAATAAAGTGGATGCTGTTGCCATCCCTTCACTGACCTCAATTACATGGTCTATATGTTCCAATATGATTCCACCCATGACAAGTTCAACGGCACTGTCAAGGCTGAGAATGGGAAGCTGGTCATCAATAAGAAAACCATCACGATTTTCCAGGAGCAAGATCCTGCCAACATAAAGTGAGGTGATGCTGGTGCTGAGTATGTTGGGGAGTCCACTGGTATCTTCACAACCTTGAAGAAAGCTGGGGCTCACTTAAAGGGTGGTGCCCAACGGGGAATCATCTCTGCTCCTTCTGCCGATGGCCCCATGTCTGTGATGGGCGTGAACCATGAAAAGTATGACAACTCTCAAGATTGTCAGCAATGCCTCCTGCACCACCAACTGCTTAGCTCCCCTGGCCAAGGGATCCATGACAACTTTGGCATCGGAGAGGGACTCATGACCACAGTCCATGCCATCACTGCCAACCACAAGACTGTGGATGGTCCCTCTGGAAACCTGTGGCATGATGGCCGTGAAGCTGCCCAGAACATCATCCCTGCATCTACTGGCATTGCCAAGGCCGTGGGCAAGGTCATGCCTGATCTGAGTGGGAAATTTATCAGCATGTCTTTCCTTGTCCTCACCACCAATGTGTCAGTTGTGGACCTGACCTGCCATCTGGAGAAAGTTGCCAAATATGATGACATCAAGAAAGTGGTAAAGCACGCATCAGAAGGGCCCCTCAAGGGCATCCTGGAATACAATAAAGACCAGGTTGTCTCCTGTGTCTTTAACAGTTACACTCACTCTTCCACCTTTGATGGTGGGGCTGGCATTGCCCTGAACAACCACTCCGTCAAACTCATTTACTGGTATGACAATGTATTTGGCTACAGCAACCCGGTGGTCGACCTGATGTTTCACATGGCCTCCAAAGAGTAAGAAGAGATCCTTGGAACAGCAGCTCCAACAACAGCACTAGAAGAGAGAGAGACTCTCAGCTGCTGGGGAGTCTTTGCCCCAACTCGATCCTCCCACACACTGAGAATCTCATATCCTTGACACAGTTTCCATCCAATCCCTCTGAGAAAGGGGAGGGATTTTGAGAGCCCATTCTGTCATGTACCATCAATAAAGTACACTGTACTCAGAAAAAAAAAAGCGCTACTGTAACTAAAAAATCGGACTGACGAGAGACAACCTTCAGCTTGAAAACACAGCCTTAAAGGGACTGTCAATCATTGGAATGTTTACCTTTCTCATAAATAGTTTGAGAAAACTATTCATGAGATGAAAAAATCGAGAAGAAAACAAGTATCCAAAGCAGAGACTCTCTTTTACTGGGGACCAAATAGTCTTGGTAGTGCATGTTGTTGTTTGTTATGTGCCATCGAGTCGTTTGCGACTCATAGCGACCCTATGCACAACAGCCCTAAACCCTGCTCTATCCTGTGCCAACCGCACTGCCTCAGACACAACCATCCCGATTACCCCAGTCACCGAATCAATCCATCTCATAGAGGGTCTTCCCCTCCTGTGCCGTCCCTCCACCCTCCCAAGCATGATGTCCCTCTCCAAGGACCCATCCCTCCTGGCAACATGTCCAAAGTATGTCAGACAAAGCCCCAGAATCCTTGCCTCCGTTGCTTGGTTTAATCCTCTCCAGGATGAATCTGTTTGTTTTCTTGGCAGTCCATGGTACATTCAATACTCTTCTCCAGCACCACAGCTCAAAGGCATCAATTCTCCTTCTGTCCTCCCTAGTCATTGTCCAACTCTCTGATGCATAACAAGCGATTGCAAAAACCATGGCCTGTATCAGGCGCACCTTAGTCTCCAGAGAGACAGCGCTGCTCTTGAGTACTTTAGAGAGGTCCCTAACAGCAGACTTTCCCATCGCGATACGCTTTTTGATTTCCTGACTGCTGGTGCCAAGAATGTTGACCACGGAGCCGAGCAAACTGAAGCTCTGAACAATCTCAATCTCTATGCCATCCATCCTGATGCTTCCAATTGGTCCAGTGGTGAGAATCTTTGTCTTCTTGTCATTGAGCCTCAGTCCATACTGAAGGCTGCAGTCCTTGACCCTTCGCAGCAAGTGCATGAGGTCCTCCTCAGTTTCAGCAATCAGGGTTGTGTCATCTGCATAACGGAGATTGTTAATAGATCTTCCACCAATCCTGATGCCACAATTCTCCTCATAGTGTCCAGCCTCCCGGATAATCTGCTCTGCATACATGTTGAAAAGGTATGAAGACAGGACGCATCCCTGGCGTACACCCTTGCCAATTTTGAACCATGCAGTGTTACCCTGCTCAGTTCTGACTACTGCCCCTTGGTCCAAATATAGGTTTCGCATTAGTACAATTAAATGTTCTGGGATTCCCATTCCTCTCAGAGTCAGCCACAGTTTGCTATGATCCACACAGTCAAATGCCTTTGCATAATCAATGAAACACAGATATACATTCTTCTGGTATTCCCTGCTTTCAGCCAAGAACCATCTAACATCAGCAACAATATCCCTAGTACCACGGCCCCTTCTAAACCCAGCAGTGCATAAACAGCAATAACAAATAATCTTTATATACAAGGACTTCATCTGATGAACTACACAGAAATCAAATTGATTATATCTGAGGAAAAAGTTAATGGAGGAGCTTAATATCAGCAGTCATGTAAACAAGGGTAGGTGCTGACTATGGAATAGATTAACAATTACTCCTGTTGCTTGCAAGTTCAAATGGAACTTGAAGAAAGTGAAAACAAGTCAACGAGAAATAAAATATGAAACTGAGTCCATCCTACTTGACTTTTAAAACTTCCTCAAGGCAAGCTCTGGTGGCCTAGTGGCAAGAAGCTGCACTGCAACTCCAGAGGTGCACAGTTTTAATCCACCAGATGCTCTGCTGAAGAAGGAGGGACAATCTCCTCCTGGACCAGTCAGATCTGATTTGCTAGTACACACATTAAAAAAAACAAAACAAAAAAAAAACACCCTATCTCAAGAATAGAATATGATGCACTAAACACTAATGATTAAAGATCAGATGAGTGGTGAGATGACATCAAGGATATCTATCCATGAAGAAAGCAAAAGGTCATTACATAGACAAGGACGGAAGAAAAGACTAAAATGGATGTCAGAAGACACTGAAAACTGTTCCAGAATGCAGAAAGGCCAAAACAAAGAGAAGAAATTTAAAGAAAAAAATATTAACTGAAGATTTTAAAGCACAAAAAAGCCAAGTATTATAATGAAATATGCAAAAGGCTGGAGTTACAAAATCAAAAAGGTAAGACATTCTTAGCACTGAAAGAACTGAAAAACAAATTCAAGCCTCAAGTTGCAATACTGAAAGATTATAAGGTCAAAATCTTGGATGACGCTGGATGCATCAAAAGAAGATGGAAGGAATATAGTCACAGTACCAAAAAGAATTGACTGATACCAAAACACTTAGAAAGTAGCATAAGATCAAGAATCAATAGTAAGAAAAGAAGTTAAAGCTGCACTGACAGCACTGGCAAAAAATAAGGTCCAAAAAATTTCCTAAATACTTATTGACACTGTTCAACAAACAGATATAGCCCTGGATGTGCTCACTAGTCTATTACTAGAAATTTGGAAGACACCTACTTGACAAACTAACTAAATGAGACCCATATTTGTTTCCATTCCCAAAGAAAGGTGATCCAACAGAATATGGAAATTATCAAGCAATATCATCAGATATCAAAAGCCAGTAAAATCTTGCTGAATATTAATGAAAACAGTATTATCGACAGGGAACTGCAATAAATACAAGCTGTATTCAGAAGCGGCCACAGAACATGGGATAACACTGCTGATGTCATGAAAGCAGAAAATACCAGAAGATGTTTATCTTTTATATTATTTTTAATTAATGTTTTTTGTGTACTGTCAAATAGGATATGACTAGTACAGGAGGAGATTATCCCTCCTTCTACAGCAGAGCATCTGGTGGATTTGAACCGTGTGCCTCTGGGATTGCAGTGCAGCTTCTTGCCACTAGGCCACCAGAGCTCCCTTATCTTTTATGTTTTATTCGTTATGCAAATACATCTGACTCTGTATCATAAAAAATAATTAATAACACTAAGAAGAATTAAAATCTCAACATGTAAGTGTGCTAATATGAAAACTATATCTACATGAAGTTGTTGTCCAAACAACAGGAAACACTGCATAGTTCAAAATCTGGAAAGGTGTGTGTCAGGTTTGAATTCTTTCTCTGTCTCTTTTCAATCTGTATACCGCAAATTATTTGAAAAGCTGGACACTATGAGAAAGAATATGGCCTCGAGATTGAAGGAAGACTCAGCAACAATCTATATTAGGCAGATGGCACAGTCTTGCTTGTAGAAAGAGGACTTGAAATAATTGGAAGGTCAAAGACTACAATCATCAATATGGAATACATTCCAACGTCTGGAACGTCAAGAAAACAAAGGTACTCACTACTTGACCAACAGGCAACAGATGGATAAAATATTGAAGTTCATTCAATGATTTCATCATAGCAGGATCTACAATCAACACCCAGAGTAACAGTAGTCAAGAAATCAAAAGATAAACTGCACTGGGTAAATGTGCTGCTAAGGACCGCTCTAAAGTGCTATACAGCAACAATGTCAGTTTAAAGACAGGTGTGCCTGATTCAAGCGATAATCATTTCAATTGTTTCCTATTATGTGAAAACTGGACAATGAATGATGATAACCAAAGAAGAATTGATGCCTTTGAGTGGTGGTGTTGGAGAAGAGTACTAAATATTCCATGGACTGCCTAAAGAACAATCAAGTCTATCATGGAGGAAATGTAACCAGGATATTCCGTAGAGGCATGGATGGAGAAATTGTCTCACATAGTATGAACATGTTGTCAGGTGGGGCCAGTCCTTGGAAAAAAAGACATTGTGCTAAGAGGCGGTGGGTCAGAAAAAGAGAAGACTCTCAACAAAGTAGATCGGCAAAGCACCTGTTAACAGGCTCAAGTATATTAGAGATGGTGAGAATGGTGCAGTATAAGGCGAGGTTCAGATCCACTGTTCAGAGGGTCACTATGAGTCTTAGTTGACTCATTGGCACCTAATAATAACAACAATAATCACTTAATGTATGTTGAAATTATAGTTTGGATAATAAAGTACTTTCAAGTTAAGGCACACCTACAAAGGATAACTAAATAAAATTACTTAGAAAAGCATGAATATCTTGGATGGCTTAAAAACCTAAAATGGTAAGAGACTGGTAAAAGAGTGATACTAATTTTCCAAAAAAATTATGCTACAAATACACACAACACCAAAACATTTGATGTTTCAACATACTTCACATGTACAAAATGTTCTGCAACACTTAAGAGAAACAATGTCGCCGAGAGAATGTTCTTCCTTTTCTCCTCCTGCCTACCCCTGGTAACCATCAATAAACTCTGATTTATATACATCTGTCAATTCCAATTATTTCACATAATTGGGATCACACAATAGTTGTCCTTTTGTGATTGACTTCTTTATCTGCTGAGTGTAATGTTTTCAAAGTTCATCCAGTTACAGCATATATAAGAACTTCACATCTCAGGATAGCCGAGCACTTTCCCACTCTACCACCATATTGCTAGGCCATATTGCTAGACTATGGTGCTATATGCTGCTATGCTGGAAGTTATGCTACTGGTAATTCAAACATCAGCAAGGTCATCCATGGTAGAAAGGTTTCAGAAAGTTTTCGGATTGAGACAGACTAGTAGGAATGGCCTAGTGATCTACTTCCAAAAATTAGTCCTTAAAACCCTGACAGAGAACACAGAATATTGTCTAATACAGTACCAAAAATGAGCCACCTAGGATGGAAAGCATTCAAAATAGTGAGATACAGTGGCCTCAACAACACACTTGAGCACATGAACAGTTTGCGGTGAAGATGACACAGGAACCAGCAATGCTGCATTCTATTAAATAAGAAGCTGCCATAGATCGAGCTTACTGAACAGTAACTAATAACAAGATTACATTTGTTACTTGGCATGTAAGTTGTTTCCACCTATTGGTTACTGTGATCAAATGATTCTTAAATAAACAAACAGAAGTACTAAAGGGAAAGAAAACCTCATTCCTCAGAACTAGCTTTATATCTAGCAAAGGTAAATGAAAACTTCTGATAGATTAGAACTTTATATTTTGTTCATATTGTTGTTGTTACTGTTATATGCTGTCAAGGCACCTGTGACTCATAGCAACCCTATGTACATTAGTCTTAAACCTCGCTCTTTCCTGTGCCAATAATATTGTCTCTGACATACCTACCCCATTACTCCAGTCACTTAATTAATCCATCTCATGGAGAGTTTTCCTCTCCTGTGCTGTTCCTCCACTCTCCAAAGTATGACATCCATTAGTCAGACGAAGCTTCAGAACTTTGGCTCTTAGGAGCAGCCTAGTCTCACCCTCTCTAAAATGTACCTGTTTGTTCACCTAGAGACTCCTCAACTCAAGATATACTGGCTGCAGTATAAGAAGCTGGCAGCAGCTTGAGGTGTTCATAATCACAGAAGCCCAGAAAGCTTGAGATGTAAGTCATCATATCAAGGGCTGGATAAGGGGAGACAGGTGTTGAATAGAGTAGGTGGGAGTAGAAGGTAATGCTGGTGGAACCAGGAAAAGGATAGGTAAAGACACATGTGTCAAGTGTAGGGACAACACAGAATCTATTGGTTATTTCTGTAATTGGGGAAAGTTTGTCTGTCTGATACTGTTCTAAATTAGAGCATTCAATTTAAGACAGACTAGGAAGGACTGGCCATCCACTTCCAAAATGGCAGGCCCTCAAATACTCTATGTACAATAGTCCATTATTAGATATATTTAGTCCATATTTGATATATGAGACTTCACTTTACATACTTTGGGCATGTTGCTAGAAGAGGCTATTCCTTGGAAAAGGACATGATGCTGGGAAGGGTAAAGGGTCACTGAAGGAGAGGAAGATCCTCACCTAGATGGACTAACATGGTGACTGCCACAATGGGCTCACGTATATCAGTTACGTGTGAAGATGGCACTGGATAGAAACAGGGTTTAGATATTTTGTTGACAGGGTCGCTATGAGTCATATTCAACTCAAAGGCACCTAACAACAATAACATTAGATATCAAGTAGTAACAGCTCAAGGGGGAAGAGAAACTATACACATCTAAATCAAATTTAAAAGCAAAATTTATTTGATTTCCTGTATTCATTCCTAAACATTTATTATGCAATAAGTGTGTGTTATACCATTTAAAACAAATAATGCTAACTATCCTTATTTTATAGATACAGAAAGTGAGGCTTAAAAAGCTAAAGAAGTAACATAGCTAATAAACTGTAAAACTAAGATACGCTAAATATTAATTTTGGTGTTACTGATAGCTACAGATGAGAAAATTTTGTTTTACTAACTACATTCAGTGCTTTACTCAAACACTAAGCTGCCCATATCTTTCGAAACATTTAAGTAATTACTTTAAATCATCAGATTAAATAATTTAGCAAAACAAAAACTAACCTGCTTTGGCTTTAAAGACAAGATATAGGTACATCAAATGTAGTTAAGTTTACACAAATAACATAAACTGTTACTGACATTAGCATTTTTGGTAGGCTGCACATCTATTACAAAGCTCTGGTGGCACAGTATGTAGGGAGTGATGCTGCTAACCCAAAAGTCATGTGTCTCTGACAGTTCAAATCCAACAGCTAATCTGCAAAAGAAATATAGGCAATCTCTTTGCCTGCAATTTACAGCTTCAGAAACCAAACGGAGTCAGCCATGAGTCAGTTACAACCCAGTCATAATAAGAGATACAGAGTACATCTATTATGGAGTTCCTGGGGTAATGAAAAGGGTTAATGTGTAAACAGAAGACAGGTGGTTTGAATACACTCAGAGGTGTCTAGGATAAAATACCTAGTAATCTTCCCCAAAGTCATGCAAGTAACACTTTTTGGAACACAATTCTACTATAACACACTTGGGATTAACATGAGTTGGAATTAACAGTAACTGATACTGGTACATTATACACTATCTATTGTAAACTTATTTATTACTTATTTCAATTATATGCCAGGAACAAGCATATTTAGTTTGCTTTGTTTTGTTTTTAATGTGCTTCACTTTTATTGCACTTTGCAGATAATTGTTTTTATAAAATGAAAGTATGTGGCAATCTTCCAATAAGCAAGTCTATCAAACACAATTTTCTAACAGCATGTGCTCACTTCGTGTCTGTGTCACATTCTGGTAATTCTCACATTCCAAGATTAATCCTGATGTTTGTGCACACTAAGCATCAATATTCACTTCAACCTAACCAGCAATATCTTTGAGGTAGAAATTTCTTTGTACTTTGAGAAACACTTCCCACCTTTTAGAGTCCACTTACTTAATGTTATTATTAAAAGATACACCCTTAGATTGTATTTCAAAACAAACAATCTGCTTCTAATCCAAATGCAAGAAATACAGAAATACTTGTTGAGTAGAAATTATGTCAGTTTAAAGACTAAGGTGCATGTGATTCAAGTCACGTTCTTTTCAATTACTTGTTATGAGTCTGAAAGTTGGACAATGACTAAGGATGACAGGAAAAAAGAATCGATGCCCTTGAGTTGAGGTGTTGGAAAAGAACGAAGAAATATGTCTCCTAGTTGTAATAAGGATAGTGAAACTTTATCTCACATGTTCTGGGCATGTTGTTAAGAGGGGTTGGTCCCTAGAAAAGAACATCAGTCTTGGAAAGGTAGAGAAGGGTCAATCAGAGAGAGGAAGATGCTTAATGAAATGGATTGACACAATGACTTAAAAATGATTTCCAGTGTATTGTGATAAAAGCACAGGATAGGGAGGGCAGGGTTCAGACCCATTTTTCACAGGGTCTTTATGAGTAATTGTCAACTTGAGAGTATCTAACAACAACAAACCAACTAAATACCATATGTATCAAGAGATAATAGCCCAAGTAAAAATAATTTCCTATTTCCTTTACAACTTTTTAATAGATGAAGTATTAATAAGGTATGAGGCAAGTATAAACTGACGTAGTCAGTTTTAAAAAATATATTACAGAAAATGCAGTAAATAATTTATGTTTAGTTTATCCATGCTTTTTATATTGTATTTCCTTTCAAAGCTTAAATTTTAGAAACTAACCTTTAATATGAAAGCAACATTCTGTAACCTTCAAAATATCTTAAACTATTCAAAGCCTTTAAACCCAGCAGATTCTTAGAAATTCTTCCATCTATAAAACATGAGAATTATAACCAAATTAACAAATCAGAAAACAAAATGCCAAAAATTAAGTCATTAAAAGGGAATCCAGAAAAAGAGCCAATTGTGAAAGAACAGGAAGTGATGTGCACTGCCATTTTGCAGATGAATTTTTAGAAACATAAGAAGTGCTATACTAATCTGGAGTTAACCAGACTAATAGCCCTCAGTGTTCTGTGACAGTGGTACCAAAGGTCAGCTGAAATAAACCCTCAAGCAGTCTTCCCTTAATAATTAATTAATTTAAATAATCATGAACAACACACACTTTTGGGCAGCGTGCCTATCAGCTACGGAAAAGTTTCTTTATTCTAAAGAGTACCCTTAGTATTAACATGTTGAAACATAGAAAGTAGTTTACCTACACTTCATGTACATTCCTAAATTTTGTAACTCATTGATAAATCCACTCCACTTACATCTTTCCAGAATAAAAGCAAAGTCACTCTTCACTTAGCTATATACTTAGTTATACATACTAGTATACATGAAGTGTCAATAAACTGTTGTCAACAGACACAAATGTAAAATATAAGGAACCAGATTTTATGGCATAATTTGCCAGGTACGAGAAAGTTCTACAGACTATTACATACAAATGAGAAAGTTTTGAACTTTATTTTATGATCCAAAATAACATAGCTTTGGGTCATAAAATAAAGATTAAAAAGAGTATGGTCTAAATTAAAATTAATTCAGATAAGCATTTAAACAGAATAAAGG
The DNA here is from genome assembly GCF_000299155.1 of Elephantulus edwardii. Taxonomy (NCBI): domain Eukaryota; kingdom Metazoa; phylum Chordata; class Mammalia; order Macroscelidea; family Macroscelididae; genus Elephantulus; species Elephantulus edwardii. The sequence goes on along the minus strand of NW_006399844.1, from coordinate 8,510,910 downwards.
TGGCAAAGAGAATTCCATTTTCTAAAGAGAAAAAAGTAAAAAAATTGTGATTTAACACGCCATAAATGTGTCTCACTATTTCAAGAACATTAAATAAAAGAAACTAACCTAATACCTAATGAATACTACTAACTACAATCTTAAATCTTGATTAAAACAAGGTTGACAATGCAACATGTACATCAAAAGGCTCTGATGGACATTTAATGACAGCATAAAATCTAAATAGCAATGAGGGTATTTAATATTTTCATTCACTAAGAAAAACTAAAACACCAAGTACGACTTGCAGTAAAGTAACAAGACAACTCATATCTATATATTAGCAACCTTTACTTACTTAGTAAAAATAACATTTCATCTTCTACTCGTTTATGGAACATTTTGAAGTCACTTTATCAGTAAACCTAGTCTTTTAAAAAGAATCAACAGTATACTTTAAGCCTGTATTTTACTCACAAAAGCAGTTGGCAAGACATTTCCAGATTTTACATATATATTTATGTCTCCACTAAACACAAAACAAACAAGTGCTTCTACAAGTCAGACGTTTTAAACAAATACAGTAGGAAGCAAAAAAGTCTTTAAAAATTACTTGTAGATTACAAAATATAAATCCTGTAACAAAAGGTCTGCAACTCATTTTTAGAATATTCCAATTTTAATACTATGCCAAAGAACATTAACCCTAAAAATTCACTGCTTAAGAAGAAATACCTATCAGACAGCCTAACTATATGACCTTATCTTTAACAATTCTTCAAGTACTAAACAGCGACAGGGGGAAAAACAGGGGGAGGGAAGAGAATGAAACGAAAGTATTTTATTGGAAGGGGAAAGTCAATCCAGTGTTTAAAAAGAAAAAAAAACTGTAATAACATGGCAAGAGTCGCTCTTGAGAGGCCTTATATCTCAATAATAACATATACTTCCCAGGGACGGCTCTCAAGGAAAGAGTATTAAACCAGTAGTGTTATCGATTTAAAAACCAAAGGAATAAAGAGTGGCCCTTCCAAAGGAAGCGTCATTACTTCCTTCTCCAGCTCCCCCTACCCCTTCGTTCAATGTGTGTGTGTACTTGAGTCTGTGTATCAAGAAACAGCCTTGGACTTCTGCAGCATTGCAGCAGACTAGAGGATGAGGAGGGGGGAAGGGTAAGGGGAGAGAAAGGCTCCACAACCCCCAAAGAAGTGGGGTACAGACTTTCTGGGGGAGATGGGAGTGGAAACAAGCAGCTTCTCAGCCAGACTAACCAGAGACCTTCTCAAGAAAACACAGACACCAAAAGGGAAATGGAGCGGAAGGAGCAAAAGAACTAGGATTTGGGACCTCAAGCCTTCAAATCGGGGTGCACATCAAGCCAGTCTTCCTACCACGGCCACACCTTCCTCGAGACATCCCCTTCAACCACCCCTTCCGGTGACCCTCAGGAAAGAGGAATGCAATTGCTGTCGCCCCTCAAAACGCGAAGGTGCCAGGCTCACCAGCTTTACCCCACCCACAGAATCACAGACCCTCCTTGACTCCCTCCCCCACCCCACCCCCACAGCCCTTTTTCCACGCAGAGGCCAGGGTAAACCAAATTTCCCCGCCCCCCTCCGTGTCTCCCTTTCCCAAAGCAGAGGTGCCCTTACCCTTTCGCCGACAGGTCTGGGGCGGGGTAGGCAGGCACAGTCCCCTGCAGCGCTCCGGTAGCCGCTACACTGGAGGGCGAGAAGTGAGGAGGAGGAGGGGGCCCGGCGACAGACCGCCGCCCCCCCCCCCCTCTGCGACAAGGGGCAATGGGGGCGGGGGGGGCGAGGGGACGACTGGGGTCGAGGAGGTGCCCTCAGCACTTGGGCTCAGTTAAGATGGCGCGGGGAAGTGCCGGGAGGCGCCGCTACTGCCCCCTCGGGGGAACCGGCTCGGGCCTCGGCCGCCTCCCGTTCTCACACAGCCGAGGCCCTCTCAGTCCCCCGCCGCGGCCCCTCGGCGGGTGGACCCACGCACAGACCTCCGCCGCCACCACCGCCGCCCCTGGAAGGGGGCGCTCACAAAGGGAAGAGAGGCCTCGGGCTGGCCAGCGGGGCGGGGTCCCCAGGGGCCCAGAGGCCTCAGAGGTTCTAGGGTGCCTCGCGCTGTCGGCCCGCGAAGAGCGCAGGGTGAGCGGGACCCCTGTTCTCTCCTCAGGCAGACGGCGGCACTCTCTCTCTTTCCTACCCTCTTTTTCTCTCTCCCTCTCTCTCTTGCTTTCTGTCTCTCTGTCCTCAGTCTCTTTCCCTAGCCCTCTTTCTACGAGCCCTGAAGCCACAGAGCCCGGCCGCTGCCCAGGTTTCCCCCCCTTTCCCCGACACCACTCCCCTCCTCCCGACAGTCACCCCAGGCTCCGATCTCGCGAGATTTCCCGCCTGACAGACCCGTCCCTGCGCGAAACACGATTACGTGCTCGCTCCCAACCTCACGGGAACGCGCGGATGCTTACGTGGGGCGGAGTCGCCTTGGTATCCTGGGGTCCCGTCCTCTGTCCGGTTCTGTTTTTTTAGCACACACCGAGCTTTTATGCCACGTTGCCCCGAAAATCTGAAAGAGAAGAGCTTACTTCTCCTTCCCTTGTCTCAAACCCAATACATCTACCTCCAGCCACCTCTTCTAAGTTTGTCCTGAAATAATAGAATTATCCTGTTGTTGTTATGTGCGGTCGAGTTGCTTGCAACTCATAGCGACCCAATGTACAACAGCCCTAAACTCTCCTCTGTCCTGTGCCAATTGCACTGTCTCTGACCTCAACATATTTTAGTTCAACCTCTGCAGAATTGTGAAGTCGATTGGGCAGCATAATCAGTATGTCATTGAGTAGAGATGCTAATAGTATATAGTCATTTATACAACGGTAATCAAACCTGGAATTGCAGATACTACCCTACGTGCTGGTAGGAGGCAACCTTCTTGAAGTTTTTGTCTGTGTTTTCTAGTTGGTTGAGATTTGTTTTTTAAAAAAAATAAGGGCAACAAAGTACACAGTAGTAAGAATCCTATGCACAAAAGGGAGAGAAGTTATTCGCGTGTGTTGAAAAGCTTTTTTAAATGGCTTTTTTTTAAGTGGGGAGGAAAGACCATTTTCATATACTACGAAGAGCAATTTTACCTGAAAACCAAACAGTGTACATAAAGTGCAGTCATAAACACGTTGGTTCTTCAAAAAGACAACTGAAGATGTCTGTTGTCTTAGATTTCTGACTTGAAATATATTGTTATATTGTTGTTAGAAGTTACAATAAATTAAATACACATAAACTTACCATACACGTAAGCAAGACATCTGTTCAAGTGGGATGTACATGTAATCTGTTCTCCCCAAGAAGGAGTACTGATTTTTATTCTGTTAAAAATGAGCTATTAAGCTAAAAAAAAATGAGCTATTAACTACTTTTCCCTTTCATCTATATTGTCAGACAATTCTCAAATGACAGCGACTACTATATATAAAAGGCATGTTTTCATCTCCTTCCTTTGAGGGAATAGAAATATTTCTATCTTTATACCTTTACACTCAAATTTCATGGTAAATTTGTCTGTTTTCCTATCTCCATTTAAACAGTTCTTGCTAAGGTCATGAATGACCATCTATCTGATTTTTAGTCATTTTAATTTTTAAATTTTGCTTTGTTATTTTCTTTTTTTTTTTCTCTTGGAGGTTTCCTTCATTTTAATCCTTTGCAATATTTGCTATAATTAATATTCCTTCCATCTTTAAATTCTTTTCCTCTTTGACTTCTTCAATATCCCTCAAAAAAGTTTTTCTTCTACCTTCTCATCTCCACTAGACTTAACCTACCCCTTAAATGGTCCTCTTTCCAAAACTGATCCCTTCTCTGGAAAGTGTTGAAGCAAGAATGCTCCCTTCTGGTTATTTTATACACTGAGGAGCTGAAAACACTCAGGCTTTCCCATAGTATTTTTCCAATTTAATTTTTTATGAAGGAGCTCTGGTAGTGTGGTCCTTAGGGAGTTGCACCACTAACCTAAAAGTCATGCCTTTCTGGCAGTTTGAATCCTCCAGGAAGTCCACAGGAGAAAGATGAACAGTCTCCTCCTTTTAGATTTACAGCCTCAGAAATCCACTGGAGACTTAACTTTGAGTCTATTTTTGATTAATGTTAATGAGTTAGAACTTGAGAGGGGGTTTTGTTTTTTATGAAAAATTTAAAATATTGGCAGATGTAAGAAAAGAATAATAAACTTCCATCACCCAGCTTCAGCTGTTATCAACATTTTATCTTCCTTTTCTTTTCTTATTATTGTGATTTGAATGAAAGTTTACAAAGCCAATTGGTTTTCCATTTAGCCATTCATATGCATTTTGATTTATTAGTTACAACATACACAATGAAACCATATCCTTCCTATCTCTTCACTGGGAGTATCTTTACTATTAATTCTTCTGTACCTTCCTGCCTTCTGAGCTTTATCCCTGGATGCATGCTGACCTTTTGGTCTTACATGGTTGATTATTCCAAAGAGTTAGTGCCTCCCTGGTGTTCTTGTTCACCTTATAAGCCTTTCTATTGTTTGGCTACAAGTTGAGCCATAGGGATAAGCTTTTTTTTCCAGGTTTGAAGGGTCACTAAGGGCTGTCTATAGTCTTGGTGCTTTCACCAGTCCCTATCAAACGAGCAAGTCTGACCATTTTTATATTTTTTTAGGGGTTTTGCACATTTTTTGCTTACTCTATCCACAACCTTCAACTGTGATCCATTTTGGAGTGAGTCAGCAGTGATGGCTCAGCCTCTAGTTCTGGTCTCAGGGCTGTGAATGTTAAGGTTCATGTAATTCATTAGCAATTTGGGTTGTTTATATGTGTCTTTGCTTTTATTCCTTCTTTGTTCTAGCTAAAGAAAAACCAATAGTTACATCTTAGATGGTTACTTACCAAAGGAGAATGTAGAAAATTGTCTCTGTGGACCGTGTTATGCCAATTGACCTTGATTCCTCCCCAGGGCAGGCCCTAGAACCAGCAATTCATTCTCGTAGGGTGATGTGTTATGATTAAGAAATTCATATCTTTGCCCTTTTTTGGCTTTGCTATATACATGGATATACTTACAGAATATAGTAATGTTGTTGTTGTTGTTGTTAAGTGCCATCGAGTCGCAGGCGAATCATAGTCCTCGATGTTTGGGTGCCTTTCATCCTCTCTCCAGTTTCGTAGGGTTTCCTGAGGCAAGCTATTATGGAAGTGGATGCCACTCCTCCTTCCAAAGAATATAGTAATAGGAATATAAAAATAACATTTTTCAAACCTGTGAAGAATCATGGGTGTAGTCCCTTTCACCTGTCCTTATCTGTTCATCTTGCCTGTCTGCTTATATGTATTTTGATTGTGCATATATGAAACCTATACTTGATCCAGGAAGCAATCTTCAGAACAGAGCAAGGAAATAATTTGTGGTTCAAAATCAGGAAAAGTGTATGCCAGGGATGCTTGCTACATCCATACATTTTCAAACTATATGAGAAGCAGATCAGTCAGTAGGCTTGACTCTACATGGAGAAATGTGGCATCAGGATGGGAGGAAGACTCATCAACAACCTGTGTTATGCAGATGATACAACCTTGCTTGCCGAAACTGAGGAGGACATGAAGCATTTGCTGCAGAAGGTCAAAGACTGTAGTCTTCAATATGGATTGAAGCATAGCATTAAGAAGACAAAGATACTCACCACTAGGCCAACTGGCAGCATCATGATGGATGCAGAAGAGACTGAGGTTGTTAACAATTTCAGCTTGCCCAGCTCCACAATCAACACTCTTGGCAACAGTAGTCAGGAAATCAAAAGACAAATTGCACTGGGGGAGTCAGTTGTCAGAGACTTCTCTAAAGGGCTAAAGAGCAATTATGTCAGTAGCCTAGAGACTAAGGTGAACCTGTTCCAGACCATGGTCTTCATAATGACTAGCTATGCATCAGAAAGCTGGACAATGACTAAGGATGACAGAAAAAAAGAATTGCTACCTTTGAGTTGTGGTGCTACAGAAAAGTATTGAACACAACATGGGTTATTAGGAGAACAAATAGGTCTGCCTTGGATAGGGTGAAACCAAATCTGTCCTTTGAAGCAAAGATTTTGAAGCTCTATGTAACATAGTTTAGGCACATGGTCAGGAGGGACTAGTCGTTGGAGAAGGACATCATGCTTGGAAGGATGGAGGGACAGCGTAGGAGAGGAAGACTTCGGAAGAGAGATGTATTGACACAGTAACTGGGACAATGAAGTAGGTATGTCAGAGTCAGTGAGACTGGCTCTCAGAGGGCAGAGTTCAGAGGTGAATAGTGTCACTATGAGTCACAGGCCACTCTATAACATGTAACAAATCTATCTATCTATCTATCTATCTATCTATCTATCTATCTATCTATCTATCTATCTATCTCCACTTATAGATTGTTGTTACATACCATAGAGTCAGAACCGACCCATACCTGACCCTTCAGTGGGTTTTCAGAGGCAGTTAATCACACCGGAGGAGATTACCCATCCTTGTCCCGCGGAGCAGCTGGTGGCCTCAAACCACATGCTTTTGGGATTACAGGGTAGCTTCTCACCACTAGGCCATCAGAGCTCCCTACTTAAAGATTAATGTAAAAAAAAAAAAGATTAATGTTTATTATTGGTGATGTTGCAGGATTGTTTACCTTTGTTGTTGTTCCCCCCCACCCCCCACTTCTTTCTGTATATTCTCTTTAGTAATATTGTCCTGATCATCCCTTTATTATGTATTGTCTTTCTATTCACCCTTTTTTTTTTAATTTCATTTAAATTTATTATTAATTTCAGTAAAAATTTAGAGAGTCTTGGATTTCCATTCATTCATTGTTGCACTTTTCTCCCCTCCCTTCCCTTCCCCCTAGCACACTACCCTCTTGGAAAAGTAAAAGAAAACTTCTTTCATTGTTTTACAAACCCTCCCCCAGGTCCACTCCACAATGGAGCCTTTACTCTAGACTCCTGTCATGACAAAAATACCTAATCACGTATCCCTTTTAAACAGTTTTCTCCCTCATCTGTTTCAAAGCAGTATACATTATTGAACCCACTTTCTCTGTCTCTCCCCAACTCCAAGGTCAGTCCTGTTTTACAACAGTGACACCATACAGTATTTGTCCTTTTGTGACTGAGATACTTCACCCAGAATAATGTCCTCCAGGGTCACCCATTTTGAATAATATTGCATGACTTCCTTCTTTTTCAATGCAGCATAGTATTCCATTGTGTGACTATACCACAGCTTCTCTATCCATTCGTTTGTCCTTCTTAATATGTGCTTTTTATTTGTTTACTGATAATTACTTGCCTTTTCCTCCCATTCCATCCTTGGTAACTATTCAAGAATGTTTCTCTGTGTGTTAAATCTTTCTTTAAGGTTTTTTTTTATTTATTATCTTGTGTGTGTGTACCATCAAATCAGATCTGACTGGTACAGGAGGAGATTGCCCCTCCTCCTCCAGCAGAGGATTTGGTGGATTTGAACCGTGCACCTCTGGGATTGCAGTGTAGCTTCTTGCCACTACGCCACCAGAGCTCCCTAAATCTTTCTTTAACTTTTTAAATCATGGCCTCATGAAACATTTGTCCTTTTGTATCTGACTTCTTTCACTCAGCAATAAGATTAATCTATTGTACTCTAAATTTGAGTATTCTGTTGTGTATATATGTCATAGTTTTTAATATAGTCATGAGTTGATAGATACTTGGGTTGTTTCTACCCCTTTGCTCTTATAAATAATGCTGCAATGGACATGGATGTGCATTTCTTTGTTCATGTCAAAGATTTTATATTTTTAGGATATATACCTAATACTGGGATTGATGCATCAAACGGTATTTATATTTTTAACCTTTCCAGGCAATGCTAAACTGTTTTCTATAGTGGTTACACCGTCTTACATTGCTACCAGAAGTATAAGAGAATTCCAATCTCACCATACCCTTGCCAGTGTTTTTTGTTTACAGTTTTATTGCCATTTTATTGCACTTCTTGTTCCTGGGGTGAGATGATATTTCACTGTTGTTTTGACTTGCCCTTCTCTAATAGCTAATGATCTTCAGCATTTCTTCTCCATGTGTTTGTTGGATGTAAGAATGTCTTTTTGGGGAAGTATATTTTCATGTCCTCTTTCCATTTTGTAATTGGGCTGTTTGCCTTTTTTTGCTGTTGAGGTGTTGACATTTTCTGTACATTTTAAAGATAAGTTCTTTAATCAGATACGTTCTTGCCAAATATCTGTTCCCAATCTTTACATTCTCTTTTCACTCTCTTGGAGAAGTATTTTGATGGCTCCATGTTCCATTTCCCCCAGTACTTTCCAAACTATTTTTTAAAAAAAAATCCATTTATCTGAATCAGGATCTGAGCAAGTTCTAGACATTGGATTCAATTAACAAATGTCTCCTGAGGAGAGGGGGTGTGTGTGTGTTTGTGTACATGTGTTTAACAGTTCCTTTTCATTTTCTTTTTCTTTTCTTCTTCCTTCCTATTTCTTTTTCTTTTTAAAAAAATATTTATTTATTTATTTATTTTTAATTTGATGTGCCGTTGAATTGGATCCAACTGCACAGGAGGAGATTGCCCCTCCTTCTCCAGCAGGGCAATTGGCGGATTTGAACCGACCTATTTCTTTTTCTATGTGGGTTATTTGTTGACAATATTAGATCATATGTCCTGTGAAATAGTCCACATTCTAAGCATAGTTGATTGTATCCTAACAGTGTTATTTCAAATTCCTTTCAATGTTCCTATTTTCTGTAAAATAATTGTCTTAAACTGGGTTTTTTAAAGAAGCAAACTAGTGAAGCTTATATATAATAGTTAGATTTATCTCAAGGAAATAGCTCACAAACTTGTAGAGTTTGAAAGATTCCTTGTCTGTGGATCAGATGTCAGGAATGGAGGCATCTTCTGATTTTCATAGCTTCAAAGATCAGCAGGTCATGCGGCAGGCTACTGGTTTCAGAGGCTGACTAATTCAAGATCAGCAGGAAATATGTCAGGCTGCTAGCTCAAGAAGTTAGATGATAACATGACAGATATATAGTTACAGACTCTGATGGAGGAAAAATTAAGAGAATTTTGCTCAATGTCCATATTCAGTACAGAACACATCCTTAAGTTAACTCCCTGAAAACTGATTGGCTATTCATAACAGATCTGATCATTATGGAAGTGATTTTATGCTATTAGATCTCATCCAGAAAATGAGTACATCTAACTGCCAAACCAGAGAAGCCAAGTTGGCATACAACCTTAAACATCACAGTGATAATTAAACCTAAAGATTTGTTGTTTAATTTCTTTTTCTTTTTTAAATTTCTTTTTAAAAAATGTTATGCAAGTGGAGCTTTTCATAATATTTTTAATCAACCATCATGCAGTTCTTACACTCACCTCTACATGTGCCACAAGTTGTAGTTCTCTTCCTCCATGTTTCCCTGGTACATAGTGATTCTAGCGCAAGCAAAGCTGACTTTTTTATAGGTCTGTGGTCAGGTGCTAATAGACCTCTCTTCTTAAGCTCTTCTGACCCCAGAGATTATGTGTGTGTGTGTGTGTGTGTGTGTGTGTCACACACGTACACACACAGATTTAGCTCAGTGTCAAATTTGTTCAACATTGAATAGGCAATATGTGTACTGCAATTAACAACATGGAACAGGACATTCATAACTGATCAAATGGGGAGGGGGAAGAGGAGAATAAAAGACTTAGGGGGAAGGGGAAAAGGAATAAAACCTAGGTCTTCAGAAATTAGTGGATGGATGAATAAGGTGAAGGGAAGGTACTGTAAAGTACTGTAAAATGAAGATTTAAAGAGATACTCTGATAAATATCTTTGACAGATTTTAATTAATGTTTTTATATAAATGATTGAATGAAATTGCTCAACAATAAAGTATATTAGTAGCTATTGTAAGATATTTTTTATTTAATTTTTTAAAGTTTAGCCAGAAGAAAATTAAAATCATCAGCAAACTATAGACACATGTCATTAATAAGTTAAATATAAACTCCAGAGAAAATCTCTAATATCAATCCTATGAGATCAAAAGGGCAGTCTTTGCCCAGGGAGAAGTCCCTTGCCAAAAGAGTTAAGTGAAATAGAGAATCACAGAGAGGAAGAGGTAAGAGTGCTGTTACAATGTGGATACTGTAATTGATGTCATAAAACAAAAGCTGTATGAATGCTTTAGTGGAAAACAAATTTACTCTGTAAACTTTCACTCAAAGCGTAAGAAAAAAAAGTGTGTGTGTGTGTGTGTGTGTGTGTGTGTGTGTATCTCATAAAAAGTTGTGTTGTTATGTGCTGTCCAGTCAGAACCTAGCCACAGCTGAGACTAGCAGGTTTTTTAGAAGCTTTCAATAGCACAGGAAATTACTGGTTGATTCAAACTGCATGCCTTTAGGTTGGTAGTGCAACTGGTTTCCACGAGGCTACCGAGCTCCCTATAAAAAAGTATGGGCCTACATAATCTCATTACCAGAGACAATTTCTGTTAAATACTATGAACAATTTCCATATATATTTTGCTACATTTTTCCACATATAAACTAATT
>NW_006399844.1:8488527-8499794 GCF_000299155.1 Elephantulus edwardii | reverse complement strand
AGCATTTGTCCCTTTGTGACTGAGATACCTCACTCAGCATAATGTCCTCCAGGGTCACCCATTTTGAATAATATTGCATGAGTTCCTTGTTTTTTCAATGCAGCATAGTATTCCATTGTGTGAATAGTTTCTCAACTAAGGTGCTGTGAATTTGCCTTCAAACTGCTTTCCTCAGTTTATCCTATTCTCAATACAAAAATGAATGGTTTTAATGTTTTTTTTTTTTTTTTTTTTTTTTTTTTTGGTTTTAATGTTTCTAAGAGCTAATTGTACCTAACTTGGGAGGGACTGGAGAGCATTATGCTGAGTGAACTAACTCAGTCCCACAAGGATAAATATTGTATACGACCGTTATTGTAGAATGAGTATAAGGATCCAGGAGGGGTGGGAGAGGCTGGAAGCAGGGGGATGTGGATGTGCAGGGAAAGAGGGGATTAATCATTGGGTTGTACAATTTGATGGGTTGGGGGTGAGTGAGAATTTGTTCAAATTTGTATTAGAATTTTGTAAATAAACTAATGAAAAGAAAAAAGTCAACTTGGGAAGGGGAAAGGAGGGAGAGGGAGTAAAATGTGCAGCAATGAATGAATGAAAATCCAACTTTTCTGTAAACTTTTGTTAAAATGACAATTAAAATAAAAAAGTTTATTTTTTTAAAAAGCTAATTATACCATTTTCAGCTTAACAGCCTTCCATAGGCTTTTTCTCCATTAAAGTTACTATTTCAGTATCATCACTTGGTACAGAATTGAGTCATGTGTATTGTACTTAAGTACAAGTTTATTTAATTCAAGTCAATTTCAGAAATGCTATTGCATTACTACTGTGTATGGGTTCAATAAAATACAGAAAGGGCAAATAGAACCAATATTCTAATATTTATAGTTACTTTTTACCAAGCAACTATAGAGCAAGAACTTCATATTCATTATACCCTTCTTCCTCCCAGCAAGCCTGAAAGATAGGGATTGAAGAAAAGAGTATTGCTGCTGATACCAATTGCAGAGGAGAAAAGTAGCTCAGAGAAGTAACTTTGTGCAACATGATATGGCTAATATGAAAAGAGCTAAAATTAGAGTATAGGTTCAAGTTGAATCTTAAGCATTTGGGGGTTTTTGTTGTTGTTTCCTTAGTGCTTCCCAGTCTCCCTCCTACTTACCCCAACCCAGAAACCTAAAATTCTATTATAATTTAACAATATGCAACACAACCTATGATCAAATGACACACTAAACCAGATATAACTTTTATCTCTGTAGGTCTACAATAGACAAAAAAGATCTCTAGATGCACACCCATGTTTATTGCTGCTTTGTTCACAATAGCAAAGAGTTGGAAACAACCCAAGCACCCATAAACAAAAGAATGGATAATTGGTAGTATATTCATACAATTGAATATTATGCAGCACTGAAAAACAAAGAACTCATGAAATACTATACAAAATGGGTGACCATGGAGGACATTATGCTGAGTGAAATATCTCAGTCACAAAAGGACAAATACTCCCATCAACAAAGGAATGGATAGAGAAGCTGTGCTATAGTCACACAATGGAATACTATGCTGCATTGAAAAATAAGGAACTCATGCAATATTATTCAAAATGGGTGATCCTGGAGGACATTATGCTGAGTGAAGTATCTCAGTCACAAAAGGACAAATATTGCTTGGTGTCACTGTTGTAAAATAGGACTGACATCGGGGTTGGGGGGAGACTGAGAAAGATGGGTTCAATAATGTATACTGCTTTGAAACATATAAGGGAGAAAACTGTTTAAAAGGGATATGTGATTAGGTATTTTTGTCATGACAGGATTCTAGAGTAAAGGCTCCATGGTGGAGTGGACCTGGGGGAGGGTTTGTAAAACAATGAAAGAAGTTTTCTTTTACTTTTCCAAGAGGGTAGTGTGCTAGGGGGAAGGGAAGGGAGGGGAGAAAAGTGCAACAATGAATAAATGGAAATCCAAAGTCTCTGTAAATTTTCATTGAAATTAATAATAAATTAAAAAAAAGAAATGGTATAAAAAATATTTTTTCCACTTAAAAAAAACCACCAAAAGGATAAATACTGCATGATGCCACTGTTATAAAACAGGACTGAATGGGGGTTGGGGGGAAGCTAAGAAAGGAAGGGATAAGTAATGTACACATCATTGAAACAGACAAGGAAGAGAACTGTATAAAAGGAATAGATGATTAGGAATTAATGACAGGATAAGAATCCAGAATAAGAGCTTCATAGTCAAGTGGTCTGGGGGAGGGGACTGTAAACAAACCCAGAAATTGAACTGGGGGGTCAGGGAGGAAAATGTGCAACAATGAATGAATGGAAATCCAAGTTCTTTATAAACTTTCATTAAAATCTCAATAAAAATTTTTTCAAAAGATCTCTAGAGTCATTTGCAGTTAAAAAATCTTTAATAGCAATTATTCAAATAATACCTACAGATAACTTAAATTTTGAAGTGTATATATGTATTCAAGCATGAATAGATGCTAATTGCCCATATGTAGGCATTTTTTTCTCTCATTGCTATCAAGTTGGAACCAACTCATAGCTGACCTCCATTGGACTTCCAAGGCTATAAATCACATGTGAAGAGACTGTCCATCTTTCTCCCCAGATATTTTGGAGGATTCAAACCACCAGAGAGACGCGATCTTTGGGACAGCAGCACAGCTGTCTGCAGACTATGAAAGTAAAACACTTTTTTGGGGAGCTCTGGTGGCCTAGCGGTAAGGAGCTGCAACTACAATCCCAGAGGTGCATGGTTCGAATCCACCAGATGCTCTGCCAAGGAAGGAGGGACAATCTCCTCCTGTACCAGTCAGATCTGATTTGACGGTACACTCACACAAAAACAATAAAATAAATTTTAAAAAATTTAAAAAAAAGAAAGTAAAACAGTTTTCTATAGATATTCTAGGAAACTACTAGTAAAATTCTGGGGAAATATGTTGACTATAATCATATCTCCATCTAGGATTATTCAGTATATATTTTTTTTTTACATTCACATTGTACATTGTGATTTATTCTGGAAATCTCTGTATTTTTCAAAATGAAAGGTAAAAAACAAGAAAGCATATGAAAGATAAGAAAGATGTATCCCACTGGAGAAACCAGGGGTGAAGGACTCCATGGAATTGATCATTATAGAAGTAAAATAAGTTACTGAAGGCCCACTCAGCCCCAGATTGTTATCAGTATTCCTGCCTCCTGGAATTTTTATTTTTAGGTTCCAGGATCAACTGACTGAGGCTGGTTGTAGTCTGTCAGACAAGTCTACAGAAGGCCTTTCTGGGTAAATTTCACGTGCTGAAAAACAGAACTATGTACAGAGGTGTTTCTTAACACTTTGCATCCCCATATAATGGTATCTGTTTTAAGAACATTGTTTTTTAAATGCCTATTTTACATTTGAGAGGCAACAGTTCCTTCCGTTGTAACCCACAGGAGTGGATATAGGTTGGACCAGGGTATTCTAAAGATGGTAGGATACAATTCAGTACTGGACAGTCCTGACCTAGAAACCTTTCAGTCTCAGATATCTGTCAGATAAGCATTGTGCAGTAAGCCATGAATAAGTTAAAGCAGCTACCCAAGAGTCTAAAGGAAATCCAGCCCTGAAGAAATCAAGCAGTGGCTAGAAGGCAGTACAGAGTAGTTTAAAACCATTGACTTTTGGGCCCTATCTCATTAACTTATTATTGTCTGAAACAATAGCGTTATTTTGTGTCAGTTTTACAACCATGCTGGGCCTACTTCCCTCCTGTGTATAGTAAGGTTAACATTACCTTCCTCAGAAGATTGAGAGAGGATTAGATGAGATGACGTATACCGTGTTTAGCACTGTGCCTAGCCATCGAAAATGTTTTCACGTGTTAGCTATTTTGTATATGTAAGAAGGTAAATATTCATCCCACAGCTCTGACGCTACCCTCTGGCAGGCAGGCACCTCATGACCAGTGCATCATGATTGTCTGGGCCATCTGGGAATGTGGGAAGGGCTGGGCAGCGTGTTTGTGGACTGAGAGGTTTTTGGAATGTACCTTGTAACTTCATGACCAATTGATGATTTGGTCATGGCCTTCTTTTGACTGGCATCTGCCAGGATATAAAAAACAACACAAATTCCAGTCAGATCTGTGCCACATAGAAACAATCAAAATATACCAACTTAAAATAACTTGATAATTTTTGGCCTAGAATAGTTTTTAAGTCTCCTTTAATAGCCTTCTGTTTACTTAGTAGTTGTAGTACAAACTCCTTGACAATTTCAGTCAACTTAAGGTAAAAAAAAAAGAAAGAAGGGAGTGTATTTATTAGACCATGTAATAAGAAATCCAGTGCCTCAATAACATAAAAATATTAAAAATTGGTAGGTATTTGTTTCTTTCTCTGTCTTTCCTTATCCAATGCCTGGCTCCTAATCCTTTAGTTGTTTTTCTCTATAGACAGAATTCTGTTATAAGGAGTTTAAGGAGGGATGCATGTGAGTATTTTACTGAGAGGGGGGCAACTCATAAATCTAGGGGTTCAGATGTTTCCCACTGTTTCTACCTAGTACAATATACTCAAACACTGAATGCTACCATTAATACTCTCAACATACAAGAAATTAAAGTGATTTCTAACATCAGTTTTAATAAAATGCTTCCTTTACTGATACAATTCACTGGTGACAGTACCCCTTGTCCCTAAGTCCAGATTTTTTTAAGTTCATATATATTTATGCTTGCTTTCTGTTCTTCATAGGTCTTCCCAGCATGGCAACGTGAAAAGCTATTGAATAAATTCTGCATCATGATATCTAATGCACTTCAAAGTATATGGAATTTGAAGGCATTTGGAACTTTGTGAAGGTGAGCAGATGAGAATTTTTGCCCTATGAAGGAGATTTCATAAAAGTTATATTGACTAGAACTTGAACTGCATCTTTTTTAAGTTTATTTCATTCATCAGGGAGATGCTGCACTAAAAGAAGTAGGGTGGAATGGCCATTGAAGATCCAGGTTAACATCATTCCAGACTAGTGACCCCTAAAGGCAAAAGAAAACTTCTCACAATCACATAGCAATATTGTACATAAAATTTAAGGGAACAGCTCTGAGTGGAATGACTGATCTTCTGAGTCATAGGCTCCTCCTTAGGCCAGTTACTTTACCAAACAACAAGATATTTTGATACCTTAGGCTCCTAACAACAACAACAAGAAGAAGCTGGAATTAGGATCAGAAGAAGAATCCTCAACAATTTGTGTTATGCAGATGACACAACCTTGTTTGCCGAAAGTGAGGAGAACCTGAGGCACTTGTTGCAGAGGATCAAGGACTGCAGCCCTCAATATGGATTACATCTCAGCATCAAGAAAACAGAAATCCTCATCACTGGGCCAAGAGGTGAAATCATGACATATGGAGAAAAGATGATAATTGTCAGTGATTTCATCTTGCTTGGAGCCACCATGGTACCAGCAGTCCAAGAGATCTGGAAACATAGTATTGGGGGGAATCTGCTGTCAGGGATATTTGTAAAGCCCTGAAAACCACTAATGTCAGTTTAAAGACAGGAGTGCCTGATTGAAGCCATAGTCTTTTCAGTTTTTTATTTCAGCTATGCATCTGAGAGCTGGACAATGAATAAAGTTGACAGGAGAAGACTTGATGCAGTTGAGGTATGGTATTAGAGAAGAGTTCTGAAAATGCCATGGATGGCCAAAAGAACAAACTGATAAGTCTTGGAAAAAGTGCAGTCAGTACTTCTTGGAGGCAAAGATGGCAAAGCTTCATCTCCCATATTTTGGACATGTTAGGTGTCTATTCCTTGGAAAGGCTCTTCATGCTTGGAAAGGTGGAAGGTCAGAGAAAGAGAGGAAGACATTCAACAAGATGTATTGCCAGTGTCTGGCAATGGGCTCAAATGTATCGGGGGGATGAAGATGGCACAGGTTAGGATAGAGTTCAGATGTGTAGTTGATAAAGTCTCTAAGAGGTCATACTCACCTCAACAGCACCTAACAACAAAGTTGAAATTACATATCCATGTTAGACAAGAGATTTGGTTTAACAGCTCTATAATAACTATATAGAATGATAGAAGAGGAAATCCCCCCAAAGAATTTTTGGGGTACTTTTGCCAAAAGAAGGGAGAGAAATTCTGGATAGACAAAAACAACAGATGGTCACTGCGAGTAGAATAGAACTGTTAGTGAAGACAAATGATGCAGTTTGATGCGATGCTGTCTACTGTAGGATACACTAGCTCTTGTGTGATCAAGCAAAAGAAGCCACTGTACCTGACACCTTTTTGATTTTCACTGAAATGCTGATAGTGATACTAATTTTATAAAATATTTATCTTTCCTTTTAAATTTCATTTGTTATTGAGAATATGCATAGTAAAACATACTTCCAGCAATTTCTACATGTACAATTTCATGATATTGATTATATTGATAAAAATCTCATTATATTGATGAAAAACTTCATTATATTGACTTAGTAATATTGATTATATTTATTAAAAGAGACTGCCCATCTTCCTCAGAGCAAGTGGTATATTCAAATCACTGGCCTTTCAGTCAGCAGTGCAACACGTTATGCACACCACCAGGGCTGCTTCCTGCCCCTGATTATCACTAATAAATTTTCTTCTCTGTACAGGATATTATTTCATTATTCAAATAACATGGAGGAGCACAGCAAAAGATACATGGTTCCTATGACAAAACTAGGTGTCACTCAAATACGTACATCAGTTTGGGAGGAAGTTGGCTTCCAGTCATTTTTTGACTCTTAGACAACCTTGAAAGTATCTGACATGAGCAGCAGCCTAGAATCTGCTCATCTGCTAGATACATACTGCTAAGGTGACAGCAACATCCAGGGAAATGATATAGTATGTTACATGTGGATCGTTCTCTTCTTGTTACTAGGTGTGTTACTGAGTTGCCTCTGACTCACAGCCACTCTTTATACAACAAAGAAATATCATGCCCACACCTGTAACATTCTTACAATCTCTGCTGTGTTTGAATTCACTGTTGCAGTTACTGTGTCAATCCATCGCATTGAGAGTCTTCTCTTTTACTGACCCTTAGTTTTTCCAAGCACGTTGTCCTTCTTCAGAGACCAAACCTTTCTGATAACATACTCAAATTATGTAAATTAAAGTCTCACCATCCTTGCTTCTAAGGAGCTGTACTTCTTGCAAGATAGATTTGCTTGTGCTTTTAGTAGTCTGTGATATATCCAGTACTCTTCACCAACGCTACAATCCAAAGGCATCAGTTCTTCTGCCTTCCTTATTCATTGGAGAGTTCTGGTAGCCTAGTGGTAAGAAGTTGTGCTGCCAACTCAAAGACAGGAATTTTAATCCACCAGCTGCTCAACAGGAGAAAGATAGACAATCCCCTCCCATGTGATTTACAGCCTCTGAAAACTTGCTGGAGGGCAATGAACAATTGCTGATGACTATGAACATGAAGGTCCTTGACCTTCTGCAGCAAATGCCTCAGGTCCTCCTCAGTTTCAGCAAGGAAGGATGTGTCATCAGCATAACACAGGTTGTTGATGAGTCTTCCTCCAATCCTGATGCCACATTCCTACTCATAAATTCCAGCCTCCTGATGGATCTATTCTACATATAGATTGAAAAGGTATAGATATAGCACTCATTCCTGGCATACACTGTTGCTGATTTTGAACCATGCAGTGTATCCTTGCTCTGTTCTGATGACTGTTTCCTGGTCCAAGTATAGGTTTCTTATGAGCACAATTAAGTATTCTGGGGATCCCATTCTTCCCAAAGTTAGCCACAGTTTGTTTTGAACCACACAGACAAATGCCTTTGCATAGTCAATGAAACACAGACAGACATTCCTGTGGTATACCCTGCATAGAGTCTAGCTTCATGAATTATTTGCTCAGCATACGGAGTGACTAGGTATGAAGATACAGCACTGAAACATACCTTTCTTGATTTTGAAACATTCGGTGTTCCCTTACTCCACGCAGACAACAGCTTCTTGGTCTAGGTGTGGATTTTGTCTGAAGACAATTAAGTGTTCTAGGATTCTCATTTATCTCAATGTCAGCCATAGTTTGTTGTGATCCACATACTTAAATGCTTTTGCATAGTCAATAAAACACAAATAGACATTCTTCTGATAGTCTCTGCTTTCAGCCAATATCCATCTAATATTAGCAATGATATCCCTCTTCTAAGTCCAGCTTGAACTTTCTGGCAGTTCTCTGTCAGTGCGTCTCTCTCAAAATTTATCTCTGTCTCTTTCTATCTATCTCTATCTCTATCATCTCTATCTCTATCTCTCTCTATATATATATCAAGCATTTATTGAATTGACACGTACACATGCTAGACTAAGGGCTAAAAAGATTAATATAATATTCCTATTCTTCAAGAACTCATAGCCCAGTATGGAAAGACAACAGATAAACTGTACTGTGGTATTGAAGACTCCTTGGTTGTAAGTAACAGGAAATCAAATATAAAGCAGCTTAAGTAAAATGAGAGCTTTGGACCTCATATAGCTAAAACATGAAAGAATAGGACTGGGTTCAGGAAGGATTAGTTCCAGGACTTAAATTCTTTAGATTCGTATACAATGCTTGTCCTTCACTATCTTGCCTTTGTTCTAAGACTTCACAAGAGGCAAGAACAATTCTAGTCCATACACTTTCAAGGCAATAAATACAGTGGTTCCAGGTGGAGGCTGTTTGACTCCTTACCTCACCACATGCTGGCTATCAGACCTTTGGCAAGTTAATGAAAATTCCCTATGCTTAAGTTCCACATTCATAAAAGAAAATTAAAATTGTATCTATCAAACACTCTTGGTAACAGCAGCCAGAAAAACAAGAGACAAATTGCATTGGGAAAGTTGGCTGTGAGGAGCTCTCAAGAGTACTGAAGAGCAACGATGTCAGACTGGAGACTAGGGTGTGCCTGATCTGGGCTATAGTCTTCTCAGTTACATGCTATGCATCAGAGAGTTGGACAGTGATTAGGGTAGATAGAAAGAGAATTGATGCCTTTGAGCTATTGTGCTGGAGAAGAGTGTTGAATATACCATGGACTGCTAGAAGAACAAACAGGTTTGTCCTGGAGAGGGTGAAGCCAGAATGTTCCCTGGAGTCAAGGATTCTGAGGCTTCATCTGACATATTTTGGGCATATTGCAAGGAGGGACTGGTCCTTGGAGAGGGACATCATGTTTAGCAGAGTGGAGGGGCGGCGAAGGAGAAGAAGACCTTTGATGAGATGGATCCATTCTGTGACTAGAGAGGTGGGAATAAGTACGTTTGAGATGGCTAGGTTGGCACAGGATAGAAGAGCATATAGAGCTCTTGTACATAGGGTCGCTATGAGTCACAAGCGACTCGATGGCACATAACAACAACAACCTATCAACTCATTTTTAACCTAAAAAGAACTCTGATTATGTATTTATAGGGACCTTTTGTGGCATAGTCAGTGGCAGTTGAGCTGCTAACTCAAAGGTGGTACTTCTCTGGTGGTTCAAATCCACTAGTGGCTCCATCAGAGAAAGATAGGCAATCTGCTCCTGTGTAATCAACTCATGTGAATCTAACTTGGCAGCAATATGGTTTTTGTGTACTTAGTATCATTTTAAGGGCTCTTGTGGTGTAGTATGTAACATGCTTAACTGCAAACCAAAAGGTCAGAAGTTCAACTCTATCAGCCACTCCATGGAATAAAGATGAGCATTTTCTTGCCATAAAGATTCACAGCCTCAGGAATCCTATTAAGAACTGAATCACTCTGAGTTGAAATCAACTATTCAGCAGTGGGTAATATAGTTGCTGTGAAGGGTAAATAAACTCAGTGCTTAGAGCATTCCTTATCAGAGAATAAATGCTCAATAAAAGTTTAACTCTTTCCTTTGTCTGGATTTAGTTAACAATCAGCTGTGGGCTGAAAGCTTCTTGTTTAAAGCAAGCAGGACCTCGTGGTGGCCTTTGTATCTGAAAGTTGGTTGGGCCTTGACTAAGTTTTCAGTTTGGAGGCTCCTCTGTGAAGCAGTTGGATTCTAGAGGGTAAGTTGTTTTGATTTAATTTGAAGTTGGGTGTAAATTGTTTCGTTGTTTTTTTTTTTTTTTTTGTTAACAATCAAGTGTAGGCTGACTGGTTGCTTGGATTTACTTAACAATCAGCTGTGAAGGTTGTTAATTGTGTTTGGGGAGAACATTGTTTAGTCCATCTCCTAATCCACTGTGCCACAGGACTCCTAGTTCCAGTTCTAGAATACAGAATAGTGTCAATCTCAAAAGAACCACATAGACTCTGAATAGAGGAAAGACTGATTACCAGCAAAAAGTTGAGGTACAATTATCAGAAAAGGGAATGGATGCTAGGCAGCAAAACCAAGACATGAGCCGTACAGCAGACTTTATAGTACAATCAGGCAAGTGCTATATTCAAGGTAATAGTGACAGCTCCTGACTTAGATTGATTTAGAATTATTTTTTAAATCAAGTACCCACGCTCCAACATCCAATAGCAATCAGGTATTGTAAAGAAAGAAAACACACACAAACATAACCCCCAACAACAACTTTAATTGCAAGTAAAAACAAACTGTTGTGATAAAAAGATACATAACAAAATGTAAACCAGCCCAACAATTTCTACACGGACTGTTCAGAAATAACTCTTCAGGAGCGCTGGTGGCCTAGTGGCAAGGAGCTGCAACTACAATCCCAGAGGCGCACGGTTCGAATCCACCAGATGCTCTGCCGGGGAAGGAGGGACGGTCTCCTCCTGTACCAGTCAGATCTGATTTGACGGTACACTCACACAAAAATAATAAAATAAAGTTTAAAAAAAAAAGAAAGAACTCTTCAAATTGTGTAATTCTTTTTCAAGTCATTCTATCATCATTAAGGTAAACCCAGTACCCCAATAATCAAAACTTCCTCTTCTCTCCTATCGTTTTAAAAATCTTTTTTATTATTATTAATTTTAATGAAAATTTACAGAGACTGTATTTTCATTCATTCATTGTTGCACTTTTCTCCCTGCCAACCCCTTCCCCCCAGTACACTCTTCTCTTTGCAAAGTAAAAGATAAATTCTTTCATTGTTTTACAATCCCTCCCCCCCAGGTCCACTCCACTATGCACCCTTTATTCCGGACTCCTGTCATGACAATAATACCTAATTACATATCCCTTTTAAACAGTTTTCTCCCTCATCTGTTTCAATGCAGTATACATTATT
>NW_006399844.1:8476174-8482438 GCF_000299155.1 Elephantulus edwardii | reverse complement strand
GAGCAGTTCTAATCTACTAGCTGCATCACTAGAGAGAAATAATCTCTTTCCATAAAGATTTACAGCCTCAAAAACCTGATGTGGGGGGGGGGGTCACTGTAAGTGGGAATTGACTTGATGATAATGGACTTAATGGCTAATATGGATAGATCAATAAGCAACATCATGATTAAGCAGAGTAAAAGATTGAAATTGACAAGGATGTGGTTTTATTTGGAACCTCAATCAGTGCCCATGGAAGCGGCAGTCAAGAAATCAAACAGTGAGGGAGCTCTGGTGGTTTAGTGGCAAGAAGATGTGCTGCAATCCAGAAGGCACATGGTTCAAATTCACCAAATGCTTCACTAGAGAAGGCAGGGCAATCTCCTTTTGTACAGATCTGATTCGATGGTACACAACAATGAAAAAACAAACAAACAAATCAAACAGCTCCACAAAAGAAAGAAAGAAGGGAGTGCTGGTGGCCTAGCGGCAAGAAGCTGTGCTGTAATTCTGAAGGTGCTGCAATTCCGAAGGTGCGCTGTTTGGATCCACCAGATGCTACCCTGGAGAGGGAAGGGCAAACTCCTCCTGTGCCAGTCAAATACAATTCGACAGTACACCAAATTAAAAATGGAAGGAAGGAAGGAAGGAGGAAGGAATCCAATAGCATGTTGCTCTGGGCAGATGTGCTTTACAAGACCTCTTAAAGTGTTACAAAGCAAAGATGTCTCCTTGAGCACTAAGGTGCACCTGACCCAAGTCATAGGATTTTCATTAGATTCATATACATGTTAAAGTTGGAAAATAAACAAGGAAGAACAAAGAAAAATTGATGCCTTTGGATTATGGTGTTGGCAAAGAATGATGAATATACCATGAACTAATTGAAGAATGAACAAAATCTTAGAAGAAATACATACAGCGTCCCTTTTCAGCAGGAAGTAGCTAAGAGAATATGCCATCCCCTTTTCTTTTTTTTTTTGCCATCCCCTTTTCCTTATGAATCAGGGTGAAGTCTCCCTCAGGGAGGAGTGATAGGGAATGGCAAAGGACACACTGACAAAGGAGATTAATCAGAACTAGCTTTGACAAGCACTGTGGCAATTGGACAATTAAAACAGACTTTCAAGGGGGGGAAAAAGAAGAACGAACTGGGGAGGAGGGTAGAGAAAATAGTGCAACAATGAATGAATGAAAACCCCAAATCTCTGTAAATGTTCATTAAAACTAATAAAATTTAATAATTAAAAAGAAAAGAAGTACAGCCAGAATACTCTTTAGACCCAGGGATGGTGAGAATTTGTCTCGTATACTCTGGATATGTTATCAGGAGGGACCAGCCCAGAGAAGGGCATCATGCTTGTTAAAGGATCATTGAAAACTAAGAAAAACCTCAACAAGATGGGTTGACACAATGACTGCAACGATGGGATCAAATAAAACAATGAATGTGTGAATGGAAGAGCACAAAGCAGTGTTTCTCTGTTGTATGTAGGGTCAGCAACGGTTGGAACCAGATTGATGATTCCTTACAACAATGGATAATGATGTGCAGCATCTTTCCTGTGCTTGCTGGTCATTTGAATACACTTTAGTTGTTGTTTGGCCAAGTTATTTGCCCATTTTAAAATCAAGTTATTTGTCTTTTTGTTGCTAAATGGTGGAATTTTTCTATTTACTTTTTATATTAGATCTTTACCAGCTATAAAATTTCTGTATTATATAATAATATATATATATATATATATATTCCCCCACCTCTTTGAAAGGTCATGCTAGCTTCCCATCCTAGGTCACCTTTAAGAACTCTGTTGGTTTCATCTGGAGGTAGTTGCACTGTTAATCTAAAGGCCCTGCCTTTCTTGTGGTTCAAATCCACCAGCGGCTCCTCAAGAGTAAGATGAATAATAGAGTCTTGCTGTGAGTAAGAAATTATTTGGCAGCAGTAGCTTTTGTTTTGAGGGTTGGTTTTTGTTTATATCTCCTTCGTTATATTATTCTTTTTATTCCCTTATTTTTCTTTCCCCTTGTCTGTCTGCCTCTTTTCTTCTTTCCTTTCACTTATAAATGTCTAGTGCTCCTAAATAAGTTGTGTTGTTGTGTACTGTTGAGTCAGAACCAAGCCATAGCTGACCCTTGGTGGGTTTTCAGAGGCAATAAATCACACAAGAGGAGACTGTCCATCCTTCTGCAGAGCATCTGGTGACCTTGAACCACGTGTCTTCAGGACTGCAGCACAGCTTCTTGCCACTAGGCCACCAGAGCTCCACTTTTATAATAGAGAGCGTTCTCTGCCACTCCACCCCAGGAGAACTCTGGTGGTAAGGAATTGCACTGCTAACTCAGTTGAGTCCAATTCAACTCAATGGCAATGAGCTTGAGTTTTGAGGATGCCGCTTTGACTGTGATGACTTCTTCTCCATTACTGAGCCATAGAGCCAATCCCTGACTGCTTGTGGTTGTACAGGATTGCACACATTTCCCCCCATAAACACCACTTGATTTTACCATTTGCTTTGGAATTGTATTATGTACTGAGAAAGCTATGGGTTTTTTTATTCCCTGACATCAGCCTCTCTGAGTGTTAGAGGAAATTTGGGATTGAGAAATTTTGGCTCCCTCGGAGGAAACATGCCAGCTGCGAAAAGTTCAGAGTTGTAAATTGTCAGATAGTCATTGCCTATGAAACCTGTCAAGATTCCTGACAGCTCAGCTGAGAGCCTAATTACCAGTTACAAAGAGAGACAGGAAAAACGTGTTGCCAGAGAGCAGCCTGGCCAGAGAGAATGAAGTGCAGTGTCCTGGCCTCTTCATCAGTTTCCTTGTTTCAACTAGAGCAAAACATATTAGTGTAATTGACATTACACTTGTTTATTATTTGGAACAAAGAAACCATGTCAAACCACAGCCCTGTGTCAGTTGAGTTTGTAGTAATGACATAAATTGAACAATGGCATTTGGCCTGATTGTACAAACACTTTCAGTATTCTTAGTGCCAAGGATAATACCTCCCTTTACTTAACTTTTTCCACTTCTTTATTTTTCTCCAGTAATTTATACAAATTTCATCTAAACCTTCTTCTTTTCTGGAGTTAAAAAGAATAGTGATTCTTTGTTCTGCTGAGACCCAGAGAGGAACAGTTACTTACCTGAGGTTACACAGCTAATCAGCAACTCCACATCTTATTTTCCAAGAAAAAGAAACAGTATAAATTCTGCTGTAACAGCAACCTGAGGAAACTACAATCCTCACCAAGAATCCCAAAGATGGGGGGGAGGGAAAGAAAAAACATTAGCATATTCATATGTTCATTTGTACAAAATTTTAGTCATTAAATTTTGGAAAACATATGTTTTCCACTCTCCTTTCTCTCTTCAATTGCATCTGTAACCCTGAAACATCAATCCTGTCTTCCTTAGGGGACAGAGTTGTGTTTTGTCTTCCAAAGTTCTTGAAAATAAGGAAATGACAGCAGCAAGAAATGGGAGAAAGGAGAGAGAATTAGTATTTGCTGGGAGCCAATATAACGTTTCAGGTACTATGTTTCAATTCTATATATAGATTTAATCTATAACAAATTGGCAAAGTCAAACTAAAAATATTCAACCTCACTGCTATCCACTTGGCTCTGACTCATAGCAAATCTTCAAGGCTGTAAATCTTAATGGGAGGGCCCATCTTTCTCTTGTTGGCTGATTTGACAAATTCCCAAGCTGGTTGATTTGAACTGTCAGAGAGGTACCGCATGCTATGGACTACACCACCAGTGCTTCTTAACTAGCAAAGTAGATGTTGTTGCTGTTGTTAGGTGCTATCCAGTTGAGTATCACTCATAGCGACTCTATGAACCCTATCCTCTGACCCACTTAAGCCCATTGCTTTAGATACTGTGTAGATCCACCTGATCTAGGGTCTTCCTCTCTTTCATCATCCCTCCAACTTTCCAAGTGTGATGTCCCTCTCCAATGAATATCCTCTCCTAGTAATATGCCTGAAGTATGTAAGATGAAGTTTTATCATCTTTGCCTCCAAAGAGTACTCTGGCTGTACCTTCTCCAAGACATATTCGTTTGTTCTTTTGGTAGTCTAAAGACTTTTTCGAGTCTTCAGTACTTCTTTCCAACACCACAGTTAAAAGGCTTCAATTCTTCTGTCGCCTTTATTCACTGTCCAGCTCTCAGAAGCATAGCAAGTGACCGATACAACCATGGCCTGGTTCTCAAACTAACATTATTGCTCCTCAGGATTTTGAAGAGGTGCCTGACTGCAAACTTTCCCAGTGTAATATGTCACCTGATTTTCTGACTGCTGCTATCCAGTGTATTGACTATGGATCCAAGTGAGAAGAAGTTGTTGACAGTTTCAGTCTTTTCTCTATCTATCATGATGTTACCTGCAGGTCCAGTGATGAGAATTTTTGTTTTCTTGATGATGAGACACAAACCATATTGAAGGCTGTAGTCTTTGATCTTTTTCAGCAAGTGCTTTAAGTCTTCCTCACTTTCAGCAAGCAAGGTTATGCCATCAGCATAATGAAGGTTATTGATGAGGTTTCCAACCCTGATGCCACATTCTTCTTCATAGAGTCCATAGTTCTCTACTAATTTCCTCAGCATACAGATTATATTATCTTTTCCTCAACATACAGATTATATTCAGATATTATGCCTGGAACTCAAAGAGGTTAGGTAAATTGTTCAAGATCACACAGCTAGTCAGTGGCAGGGTAGAATATTTCATTTGTTTATTTTTTTTTGTGAGAAAAAGTTATCTTTAGAATTAGCCAGCTGAACTCAGTTTAGATGATTTTAATTTTGTTGGCAACATACAAAGCATCAGAGTCTGGAGCAGGTGATCATAGATAGTCCTTCTTCTCTCCATCAGGCCTAATTAAGATGTTGACCTTAGCCACATCAATGTCATAGAACTTCTCCAGTTTGTTTGATCTGGTGCTTGTTGGCCTTGATATCCCCAATGACCACAAATGTGTTATTATCTTCTATATTCTTCATGGCTGACACACTGGTCAAGGGAAACTTGATGATGGCATAGTGGTCGAGCTTGTTTCTCCCTGGGGTGCTCTTTAAGAGGTATTTGGGCTCCCTTCAGAATTTCAGTGTTTTAGGCCACTGGAAGGTGGGTGACATGTGAACCATTTTCTTTATTTTTTGTGGCTGTGGATGCCTTTCAGGACTGCCTTCTTAGCCTTTAACACCCTTGCTTTGGCTTCAGTTTTGGGAGTGGGAGGGGCTTTCTTCTTTGCTTTCAATGCCATCTTTATAGAAAGGCAGTATTTGTTTACATAGATATATATTGTTTTTTAAAAAAATGACAAGACTTTGGACTCACTTCTTTCTGATTCTAAAGCCTTGTTCTTTGTTTTAGATCATGCTACCTCTGAAGTCTAGGCTGGGTTTAGAAGAGGTCGTGGTACTAGGGATATTGTAGCTGATGTTAGATGGATCTTAGCAGAAAGCAGGGAATACCAGAGGAATGTCTATTTGTGTTTTATTGATTATGCGAAGGCATTTGACTGTGTGGATCATAACGAACTGTGGCTGACTCTGAGAAGAATGGGAATCCCAGAGCACTTGATCGTTCTAATGCGAAACCTATGCTTGGACCAAGAGGCAGTCGTCAAAACAGAGCAGGGAAACACTGCATGGTTCAAGATTGGGAAAGTTGTGCCCCAGGGATGTGTCCTATCTCCATACTTTTCAACCTGTACACAGAACAGATTATCAGAGAGGCTGGGCTCTATGAGGAGAAGTGTGGCATCAGGACTGATGGAAGATCTGTTAACAATCTGTGTTATGCAGATGACACAACCCTGCTTGCTGAAATTGAGGAGGACCTGAAATGCTTGCTGCAGAGGGTCAAGGACTGCAGCCTTCAATATGGATTGAGGCTCAATGTCAAGAAGACAAAGATCCCCACCACTGGACCAATTGGCAGCATCAAGATGGATGGTGAAGAGATTGAGATTGTTAACAATTTTATTCTGCTTGGCTCCACGGTCAACACTCTTGGCACCAGTTGTTGTTGTTGTTATGTGCCGTCAAGTCATTTGAGACTCATAGCGACCCAATGCACAACAGCCCTAAACCCTGCTCTATCCTGCACCAACCGCACTGCCTCTGACACACCCATCCAGATTACCCCAGTCACCAAATCAATCCATCTCATAGGGGGTCTTCCCCTCCTGCGCCGTCCCTCCACCCTCCCAAGCATGATGTCCCTCTCCAAGGACCCGTCCCTCCTGGCAACATGTCCAAAGTATG
>NW_006399844.1:8473015-8476074 GCF_000299155.1 Elephantulus edwardii | reverse complement strand
TTGTGCATATATCTGCTTGGGTGGCAGTTATGGTCTCTTTGGGATGTATTTCCAGTAGTGGAATTGCTGGCTCAAATGGTATCTCTATTTGCAACTTTCTGAGAAAGCGCCACACTGCCTTCCACAGTGGTTGCACCATTTTATACTTCCACCAACAAGTGAATAAGGGTTCCAGTTTCTCCACAATCTTGCGAGCATTTGATGTTTGCTGTTCTGTTAAATTTTGGTATTATTATTGGGGTAAGATGATATCTCATAGTTGTTTTCTCTTTTCTCCTACTTTTTATAACTACTAATATTTTTAGTTTCTATATTTTGCTTAGTTTGCATGAGATGATACAAGATGTGTCCTTTTGTGACCGACTTGTTTCACTAAAAATGATGTTTTCAAGCTTCATTGTTGTGACACACATCAGGACTCTTTATGGCTGAGCACTATTCTATTGTGTATTTTATTTATCCACTTATCTGTGGATGACCATTGTCATTGACTGTAAAAAGTGCTACAGTGAACACTGGTGTACTGTTTTCTGTTACATCCCTCCTTTGGATTCTTTTTGCGATATAGCTAGGACTGGGATTGTTGGGTTATATGAATGTATATCTATGTTCAATGTTTTGAGGAACCACTAAGTTATTTTCCATAGAGACAATAATATCCTTTTACATTCATCCATGGAAGAAAGTTTTGCTTTCTTCAAAATCTCACTAACATTTACTTTCCTTTTTTCTTTTTTAACATTGCTATTGCCTTCAGGCCTCTTTTTGTTTTTGATCAAATATTCTTCTAGGTCGTATAGCCCTGGTCTGTCCACTTGCTGTACAGAGGTAACTCGTGGTTGCTGTGAAGCTGAACACTGTGACACTGATGTGTCAAATGTGATAATGGTTACCCATGGTGGACAGTGTTTGGTGGAGCTCCCTGATTAAAACAAGCTTGGAAGCAGGAGTGGCATCCACTTCTGAAATAGCTTGCCTCCAGAAACCCTATGAACCTGGAAAAGGAAGAAAGTTACATGAGAGTTCAGGTCTTTCATTCATGGGGTCACTGTAAATTGCCTAGACTACACATTCTAATAGAAGTGAATAGTATCTCATTGTAGTTTTGATTTGCATCTCCCTAGGGAGCTCTGGTAGCCTACACTAGTGGCAAGAAGCTGTGCTGAAGGGAGCTCTGGCGGCCCAGTGGTAAGAAATTGCACTGCAATCCCAAAGGCAAGCAGTTTGAATCCACCAGATGCTCTGCTGGAGAAGAGGGGGTCACTTCCCTCCTGTGCCAGTTGGATCTGATTCAACAGTACACAACAAGATAGGAGGAGGAGGAGGAGGAGGAGGAGGAAGAGGAGGAAGAAGAGGAGGAGAAGCAGCTATGCTATAATCCCTAAAGTACGTGGTTCAACTCCTCCAGCTGCTCTGCAAGAGAAAGAAGGGCCAGCTCCTCTCAGGTGATTTATTGCCTCTGAAAACCTGCCAGAGGTTCAGATATGGGTTGGTTCTGACTCTATGCTACACAACAACGACAATGGATAATTTAGGGAGCTCTGCTGGTATGCCGCTCTCTGAAAGGCTAGAAGTTCTAAAAACCACAATAAGATACCACCTCAACCGAGAAGGGGTAGCAAAGTGTAACAGGACAGAAAGCAGTAAATAAATGTTGGAGAGGATGTGGAGATTGGAACGCTAACTGATAGTAGGATTGTAAAATGGCACAGCCACTGTGGAAGGCAGTTTGGTGTTTCCTCAAAAATCTGAACATAGTGAGGAGGGAGGAAAATGTGCAACAATGAATGAATGGAAATACAACAACAACAAAAACCCCAAATATGTACATTCCATGTTCCAATTATTAAATTATGTTTATAATTTTTTTTAAAAAGCTGAACATAGAAATCCCATATGACCCAGCTATTCCACTGCTAGGAATATACACCAAGGGAATCAGAACTGAG
This sequence comes from Elephantulus edwardii, assembly GCF_000299155.1. Taxonomy (NCBI): domain Eukaryota; kingdom Metazoa; phylum Chordata; class Mammalia; order Macroscelidea; family Macroscelididae; genus Elephantulus; species Elephantulus edwardii. Next base: position 8,474,125 of record NW_006399844.1, on the reverse strand, counting down.
ATGCAAATGGAAATATGCACATCTGTGTTCACAGTAGTGTTATTCACAGTAGCAGGAAAATGGTAACAGTCCAAATCCCCTTCAAAAAAATTAATGAGTTGAGAAATTGTAATACATTCACACAGTGAAATATTATGCAGCACTAAGGAACAATGATTTCATGAAATACTATATGACATGGGAGAGTCTAGAGAGCATTATATTGAGTCAACTATCTTGGTCTCATAAGGACAAATATTGCATAAGACCATTATTGGGAAAAAATAGAAGGACGTGTATAAAAGTCTAAAAGGGGAAGGGGAAGGGAGGAAGAGTGTGGAAAAAGGGGACAGGTGGAAACCACTAGGGTATCAGAGTTTTGTGGGCTGCTCAGGGTGGTGGTGAAGGAATAGGAAACATTCAGTGAGGAAAGATGGGGTATTAATAGGCATAGATTGTCGTTGTTATGTGCCGTCGAGTCTTTTGCGACTCATAGCGACCCTATGTACAATAGCCCTAAACCCTGCTCTATCCTATGCCAATCACATTGCCTCTGACACACCCATCCCGATTACCCCAGTCACTGAATCAATCCACCTCATAGAGTGTCTTCCCCTCCTGTGCTGTCCCTCCACACTACCAAGCATGATGTCCCTCTCCAAGAACCGGTCCCTCCTTACATGTCCAAAGTATGTCAGATGAAGCCCCAGAATCCTTGACTGCAAGGAATAGCCTGGTTTAACCCTCTCCAGGGTGAATCTGTTTGTTTTCTTGGCAGTCCGTGATACATTCAATACTCTTCTCCAGCACCACAGCTCAAAGGCATCAATTCTCCTTTTATCCTCCCCAGTCATTGTCCAACTCTCTGATGCATAACAAGTGATTGGAAAGACCATGGCCTGTATCAGGCGCACCTTAGTCTCCAGAGAGATACCGTTGCTCTTCAGTACTTTAGAGAGGTCCCTAACAGCAGACTTTCCCATCGCAATACCTTTTTTTATTTCCTGGCTGCTGGTGCCAAGAGTGTTGACCATGGAGCCGAGCAAACTGAAACTCTGAACAATCTCAATCTCTTCGCCATCCATCCTGATGCTACCAATTGGTCCAGTGGTGAGGACTCTTTGTCTTCTT
>NW_006399844.1:8450095-8466930 GCF_000299155.1 Elephantulus edwardii | reverse complement strand
TTAGCACAATTAAATGTTCTGGGATTCCCATTCTTCTCAGAGTCAGCCACAGTTTGTTATGATCCACACAGTCAAATGCCTTTGCATAATCAATGAGACCAAGGTGCGTCTAATATAGGCCATGGTCTTTGCAATCATTTGTTATGCATCAGAGAGTTGGACAATGACTGGGAAGGATAGAAAGAGTTGATGCTTTTGAGCTGTGGTGCTGGAGAAGAATGTTTAATGTACCATGGACTGCCAAGAAAACAAACAGGTTCACCCTGGAGAGGGTTAAACCAGGCTGCTCCTTGGAGGCAAGGATTCTGGGGCTTCGTCTGACATACTTTGGACATGTTGTAAGAAGAGACCGGTCCTTGGAGAGGGACATCATGTTTGTTAGGGTGGAGGGACAGCGCTGGAGGGGAAGACCCTCTATGAGGTGGATTGATTCAGTGACTGGGGTAATTGGGATGGGTGTGTCAGAGGCAGTGCGACTGGCATAGGACAGAGCAGGGTTTAGGGCTGTTGTACATAGGGTTGCTATGAGTTGCAAGTGATTCGATGACACATAACAACAACAACAACCTCAGAAGAAGAGAATGTACTAAAAGGCCTCCAAACATAACCCAAACACTTAATTGTGGTCATGTGAAACCTATGGATAAACCAAGAAGCTGTTTTCCAATCAGATCAAGCAAACTTTGCATGGTTTAAAATCAGGAAAGGTTGTGTGTCAAGGGTTGTGTCCTTTCTCTATATCTATTCAATTTGTATGCCGAGCTGGACTTTATGGCATCAGGATTGGAGAAAGATTAATCAACAACCTGCGCTATGCAGAGGACACGGCCTTCCTCGCAGAATGTGAAGCAAACTTGAAATACTTGCTGCAGAAGATCAAAAACTACAGATGTGATTGGATTGCATCTCAATATTAAGAAGTATTGTAACCACTGGGCCAATATGCATTATAATGATAGATGGAGAAAAGACTGAAATTGTTGACAATTTCATTTTGCTTGGATTCACAATCAACATCCATGGTAATAACAGTCAAGAAATCAAAAGATGTGTTATACTGGAGAAATCTATCAACACCCTCCCCAAAGTGCTAACAAGCAAGAATGTCAGTTTAAAGGCTAAGGTGCACCTGATCCAAGCTATTGTTGTTGTGTAACATTGTGTCATAATTGACCCATAGCTCCAGCAGGTTTTCAGAGGCAGTACGTCACACAGAAGAGATTGTCTAACTTCGTCCTACAGAGCAGACTGTGGATTTGAACCATTTACCTCTGGGTTGGCAGAAAATTCCTTACCACTAAACCACCAGAGCTCCCTGGTCCAAGCCATAGTATTTTTAGTTGTTTCCTATGCTTCTTTAAATTGGATAATGAATAAAGATGACAGAATAACAGATGTCTTTGTGTGTTGTTTTAAAAGAGTTCTGAACATTCCGAAGATTGCCAAAAGAACAAACAAGCCTGTCTTGGAGAAAGCACAACCAGTATGCCCATTAGAGGAAAGGTTGGTGAAATTTCATCTCATATACTTTAAGCATACTGTCAGGAGAGAGCAGTCCTTGAAAAAAGATGTCAGACTGAAAAAGGTGGCGGGCCAGAGAAAGAGAGGACCCTTAGCAATAGGCATTGACACAGTGAATGCAACCATGGGCTTGAGCATATCAGAGATCGTGAGGATGGCACAGGATAGAGCATGGTTTAGATCTTTTGTTCATAGGGTCACTACAAGTCTTATTTAACTCAAGAACACCTAACAACAGCAATAACTACAAAGAGACAGAATCAACACAAAGTCCAATGAACTTCATTTTTTTTGTACACATTTGTATTAAAATTGCCTGATTAGTGTAGAAAACATTCAGGTAGAATTCTCTTTTAGCCTCAAATGTACTACAGAGAATGTTGCTGTTGTTAAGTGCTGTGGAGTCATAGATGACTCACAGCGACTCTCTGAAAGAAAGACCTGAACACTTGTATAGCTTCCATTGTTTCTCTAAGTTTATATAGTTTCTGGAGGCAAGCTATTTCGGAAGTGGATGCCACTTCTGCTTCCAAGCCTGTTTTAATCTGGCAGCTCCATCAAACACTGTCTACCATGGGTAACCATTATTGCATTTGACACATCTGTGTCACAGTGTTTAGCATTACAGCAACCATGAGTTACCTCTGTACAGCAAATTGACAAACAAGTGTAATACCACTTAGAAGAATATTTGACCCAAAGGAATTAAAACCTGAGTGCCATAGATTAAAATCACCCACCTTTGGTTTGGTAGCATAACTTTCTATCCACTAGGCCAACAGAGATCTATGACTCACAACAATTCTATGAACAGCAGAGCTAACCGTTGTCCTATCCTACACCATTCCCACAATCTGAGACATGCTTGAGCCCATTGTTACAGCCACTGAATCAATCCATTGAGTTGAGGATCTTCTTTTCTTCTCTGACTGCAGAGAATGTTGTTGTTGTTGTTGTTATGTGCCGTCGAGTCGCCTGCAACTCATAGCGACCCTATGTACAACAGCCCTAAACTCCGCTCTGTCCTGTGCCAATCGCACTGTCTCTGACACTCCCATCCCAATTATCCCAGTCACTGAATCAATCCACCTCATAGAGGGCCTTCCCCTCCTGCGCCGTCCCTCCACCCTCCCAAGCATGATGTCCCTCTCTAAGGACTGGTCTCTCCTCACTACATGTCCAAAGTAAGTTAGATGGAGCCTCAGAATCCTTGCCTCCAAGGAGCCACCCGGTTTAACCCTCTCCAGGACAAATCTATTTGTTTTCCTAGCAGTCCATGGTATTCTCAATACTCTTCTCCAGCACCACAGCTCAAAGGCATCAATTCTCCTTCTAGCCTCCTTGGTCATTGTCCAACTCTCTGATGCATAACAGGTGATTGCAAAGACCATGGCCTGTATCAGATGCACCTTAGTCTCCAGAGAGACACCACTGCTCTTCAGTACTATGGAGAGGTCCCTAACAGCAGACTTTCCCATGGCAATGCGCCTTTTAATTTCCTGGCTGCTGGTGCCAAGACTGTTGACTATGGAGCCAAGCAAACTAAAGCTGTGTACAATCTCAATCTCTTCACCATCCATCCTGATACTGCCAATTGGTCCAGTGGTGAGAATCTTTGTCTTCTTGACATTGAGCCTCAATCCATATTGTAGGCTGTAGTCCTTGACACTCTGCAACAGGCGCTTCAGGTCCTCTTCAGTTTCAGCAAGCAGGGTTGTGTCATCTGCATAACGCAGATTGTTGATAAATCGTCCACCAATCCTGACCCCACATTTCTCCTCATAGAGCCCAACCTCCCGGATAATCTGTTCTGCATATAGGTTGAAAAGGTATGGAGATAGGATGCATCCCTGGCGTACGCCCTTCCCAATTTTGAACCATGCAGTGTTCCCTTGCTCTGTTCTGACGACTGCCTCCTGGTCCAAGCATAAGTTTCGCATTAGAACGATCAAGTGTTCTGGGATTCCCATTCTTCTCAGAGTCAGCCACAGTTTGTTATGATCTACACAGTCAAATGCCTTTGCATAGTCAATGAAACACAGATAGACATTCCTCTGGTATTCCCTGCTTTCAGCCAAGATCCATCTAACATCAGCTACAATATCTCTAGTACCACAACCCCTTCTGAAACCAGCCTGGACTTCTGGTAGTTCTCTGTTGATGTGCTGTTCCAGTCGTTTTGGATAACTTTCAGTAAAATCTTGCTTGCATGTGAAATCAGTGAAATTGTTCTGTAGTTTCCACATTTGGTTGGGTCGCCTTTCTTTGGGATAGGAACAAATATCAATCTCTTCCAGTCAGTTGGCCAAGTGGTCGTTCTCCAGATTTCTTGGCACAACTTGGTGAGCACGTCCAGGGCAGCATCTGTTAACCGAAATATGTCAATTGGTATACCATCTATTCCTGGAGCCTTATTTTTGGCCATGTCCTTCAAAGCAGCCTAAACTTCTTCCTTCATCACCATAGGCTCTTGCTCATATGTTGTTTCATGAAATTATTCTGTGTCTTCCAATTCTTTTCGATACAGTGACTCAGTATATTCCTTCCATCTTTTTTTATTTTCCCTTTTGATTTTCTGACTACAACTCCTTGCACATTTCATTGTATTATTTTGCTTTGTCATCCCGTGCTGCCTTTTGAAATCTTCTATTCAACTCTTTAGTATCTTGAGTTCTTCCTTGTCCTTTGGCTTCTCTGCGCTCCAGTGCAATTTTCAGAGTCTCTTCTGACATCCATTTTGGTCTTTTCTTCCTCTTCTGTCTTTGCAATGACCGTTTGCACTCTTCCTGGATGATACCCTTGATATCCTCCCACAACTCATCTGGCCTTCGTTCATTAGTGTTCAAAGCCTCAAATCTGTTCCTGAGATGGTTCTGAAATTCAGGTGGGATAGACTCAAGGTCATATTTTGGTTGCCTTGGATTTGGTTGAATTTTCCTCAGCTTTAGCTTGAATTTGCATATGAGTAGTTGGTGGTCTGTTCCACAATCAGCTCCGCAGAGAATAGGAAAGTGAAATATAAAATGGAAGAAACAATGGTATCTTATTTAGTACTGTGATAACAGAAATGCCACAAATGGATGGCTTGAGCAGCAGAAATTTATTCTCAGGTGCCAGCTCTAGGCAAAGTGTCTCTGTGTCAGCTCCAGGGGAAGGTCCTTGTCTTCATTTGACCCAATATTCATTGGAGGCCTCCATGTGTCAAGGCACCAATCTTTCACTAGGTCTAGGAGCTTCTTAGCTCAGGGACCCTGAGTCTAAATGATACACTCCACACCTGGTTCTTTCTTGATAGTAATGTTTTCTCTCTCTCTCTCTCTCTCTCTCTCTCTCTCTCTCTCTCTCTCTCTCTCCCCCTTCACTTTGATTTTACTTCTTGTAAGATAAAATGTGATGCTGTCCACACCCCGGAGAAACTCTCCTCAGACTGGCTTAGTAAGAGTATTGCAACCCACCCTAATTCTCTTCAACTGATTGGCCAATCACATCAGACTACATCACTACATTATTACATAACTGCCAAACCACTGAGAACCAAGCCAAACTGACACATATCTGGGGGGTAGGGTGGGGACACACAATCCATATCAGAAAGGAAAAGAAGGGGTGAGGGGAAAAACCAGAAAGGGAATATCTTGGGAAATTGAATGGATGCCTGCAGGTGGTTCTCAGAGACCTTCCACCAAACCCTAAAGAATAGTGCAGGAAAGCAGTCCTCTTTATGCTCCACTCACCATTTATTTTCTGCTTCCTATAAAAGGATTAACAGGATGGGCTCAGTGGGGAAGGAGGCCCCCGTGGGATTGTGTTAACAGCCATCTGTGTTCTGTTCTTTGCTTTCGAACAAGACGGCTCCAAAACTCTGAACTGGAGAGGGAGTTGGAGCTGCATACAGATCAGCAGAGCTGTTGCTAACAGCTCTGACGCCTGCAGAATGACTCAACCCTCTGTGCCTGGCAGAGTCAGCTGTGGTCCCCTGGAGCCTCCTACTCTAGGGAGGGGAAAAAAATCAGACATGTGGAGAAGTGACTTGCGGAATAGGGAAAGGGCTCTTGATTTTGGGTCGGAACTCAGGCTAGAAAAAGTGAGGACACTTTGAGTCCTCCCTTAACAAATCCAGGTGATGGCAAAAAGAGTGATTAAAGTTGACAATGGAGAAGGCACATTCTTCTATACACGTTAGCTGTCCCTTAAAACGCATATACAGTCTGGAGGATAGCAGTCAGCAGCAAAGCCATATGGCTCTGTCACCAGGAGTTCAGCCCAAATGCAAATCTCACCTTCCTAATGAATTTCATTCAGGTATAGGCAGCTCCTGCTGTCCACTCTGTTTCTCTCTGAAGGATCTAAAAACTCTTTCTATCTCTATAGAACATCATTAATACTTAGGAACATTTCAGTGACGAGCAGCTGTTACCTTCAGACTTCTCCCCATCACTCACTGAGATCTCTGATCTACAGGGGATTGGAAGGAAGAACTCATATTAGGAAGCTCCTTGGTACTTGTTCTAGTCTTTGTTTCTTATGCATTGTGCCAGAGGCATCTGCATTTATTCCATATCAATATGTATAAATGCCCCATGCCATCACCCCAAAATAACTCCTGGCTTCTCTCAAAGATCTTTCTTGTCTTTTGATTCCTTATCACTCACCAGTAAGCATCTTCCTAAGTTTGGCTCCCTGTTACCATGGCAACTCAAAAGAAATGCATTGAGACTTCAATAAAGGCATTTGCAAGAGCTTCTAATCTCAGACTCTTTTAAAAAATAATAGTACAAAGTGGAATCACCACTATAGCTATACCTGTGCCAGCAACACTGAGACCCACCAAACCCATCAACCTTATGAAACAGAGTAGGGCTGCTCCATGGGGCTTGCAAGGCTGCCAATCCTTATGGAAGCAAACTACTACTTCCTCTATGAGAGCTGCTGGAAGGTTCAAACTGCCAACATTCTGATTAATGGTCAAGCACAGCACGGTTCCTCCTCCCAACACACACACACACACACACACACACACACACACACACACACACCTTCAATTGTGGCACTTACATAATTGTTAGAAAGGCTATCTTGTCAGTTTAGGAGAAAGTGGATGCTTACCCCAGATGAAGTTTTCAGACTCTGCTAAAACTGCTTTTTTCCAGTCACTAGTCTGGAAATATACCAGCCTTCCCAGGGGTTGGCACCTTCAAGGGTCCATCAACTTTGCAAAAGTAAGTCCAAATGGGCCCTTTAAGTAGTCTTCATTTTCCTACACTTGCAAGACGAATCTAGACATATGGTATTTCAGGGCTAGAACTTCTGGCCAAAAAGAGTGAACGTACTCTTGATGTCTTCGTATAATGCATAAAAGTATTCTGTATTGTGTTAAAAATAAAACAAAACCAAGTGGGTTGCTGCCAGGTTGATTCTGACTTACTTGTAGGACAGAACAGAACTGCCCTGTAGGGTTTCCAAGGCTGTGATCTTTATGGAAACAGACTCTCTCATCTTTGGAGAAACTTTGATGGTCTGAACTGCTTTTTTTTACCAGCTAAGTCCTCAACCACTCTGCCACTGGGGTTCTTCATGCTATTAAACCAAACCTTCTGCTATCACATCAGTTCCAACTCCTGGTGACCCACCAATTAGTTTCAGAGGCTATCAGTCTTTACAGGAGGAGACTGCCCATCTTTCTCCCATGAACAGCTGGTGAATTTGAACCACCAGCCTTTTGATTAGCAGGCCACCACATAAAGCATTATGCCACCAGAGTTTCTTATTCTCTGTTAAGGGAGTATTTAAATACTATTACAAACATTAATTAATAATTAATTAATTAAAAAAATTAATTACTGTTTCCTGTCCCCAATCTGCATAAATAAATGTAAGGCCACTTGGCATAGTAGTTAAGTGCATGAACCATTGGTTTGAGTCCCTGCTCCACTTTTACATTGCTACTTTTGGCAGCAAGGCTTTATGTGTGCTTCATTTTTCCCTTCTGTAAAATGGGGGAAATACCACCATGGTCTTTGCAATCACTTGTTATGCATCAGAGAGTTGGACAATGACTAGGGAGGACAGAAGGAGAACTGATGCCTTTGAGCTGTGGTGCTGGAGAAGAGTATTGAATATACCATGGACTGCCAACAAAACAGATTGATCCGGGAGAGAGTTAAACCAGGCTACTCCTTGGAGTCAAGGATTCTGGGGCTTCGTCTGACATACTTTGGACATGTTTTAAGGAGAGACAGGTCCTTGGAGAGGGACATCATGCTTGGTAGAGTAGAGGGACAGCGCAGGAGGGGAAGACCCTCTATGAGGTGGATTGATTCAGTGACTGGGGTATCAGGATGGGTGTGTCAGAGGCAGTGTGATTGGCACAGGATAGAGCAGGGTTCAGGGCTGTTGTACATAGGGTCGCTATGAGTCACAAACGACTCCACGGCACATAACAACAACAACTTCAAAAGACTTTCATGAAGATTGTTGTTGTTGTTATTGTTGTGTACCATTGACCTTGAACTGACCCATAGCTGACCCTCCAGTGGATTTTCAGAGGCAGTTAATTACATGGGAGGAGATTGCCCACCCTTCTCCTGCGGAACAACTGGTGGCCTTGAACCACGTGACTCTGGGATTGCAGCACAGCTTCTTGCCACTAGATCACCAGAGCTGCCTTTCACGAAGATTAAAAAAATCAAAATATGCCGAGTGCTTTGTATCTAGCACAGGCAACTCCCTCCCCACTCCCTGTCCCCCACCAACTCATAGTAATCCTCCATCAGGTTTCTGAAGCTTTCATTTTAGTGGGACACACTGTTTCATTTCTCCTGCAGAGCAGCTGATGGGTTCAAACTGACAACCTTTAGGTTAGCAACCCAACACTACTACGTTTCATTAACTATTTCATCTCCTTAAATTCCTACGAATGCTATTCTTATTGACCTACAATAAATTACACAGAAAAGTTTGCCCTAAATTTAAGGCTCACAGAGGCAAAAATCTAAATAAACCTATCTCTCCATTTATTCACTCACTTGTTGATAAAAAACCCCACATTATTGAACATATTTATATACCAAATGTGCTGCTAGACACTAGAGAAGAACTCAGATAATGTACTTTGCCCTTAAAAAAAAACAACCCAGGATTATAAACCAATTTTATAGATAATGTGGCAAGTGTTGTTCAGAATGGAAAGACAGAAGATGAAGTCAGAAGTTCACCTTTGGAAGATGCCAGGGTTTTCCCAAAACAGAGCAGTGGTTTATCAGTTAGGCACTCGGGGTTGCAAAGAACAATTTAATTTAGCTTCCCAATTTTAAAGATACACGGCACAGAAACTCAGGAAAATTTAACAGAAAGAACAAGAGATTGCATTTTAGGTCTTTTTGTTCTGATATTCGATCATTAGTCTGATCCCAGATCTGTCTTTGAGTTTCTTTTACCACTACCAACTCTCTGGTGACTACCAATTCTACCTCATAGTTTTAGCTTCTTGACTCTGAGTTTATCTCATGGATTTCTTTGTGTATCGTTTCTTGTTACCACAATTTCTCCTTTTCCCAATTCAAACTTTAGAGAGCAAGAGAGTATATGATTAATCTACTCGTGTGTGTGTGTGTGTGTGTGTGTGTGTGTGTGTGTGTGTGTGTGAGAGAGAGAGAGAGAGAGAGAGAGAGAGAGAGAGAGAGAGAGAGAGAGAAACAGAGAGGGTGAGCGAGCCCACTTATGCACCATGTATGGTGCACAGTACATTGCTGTACCTTGCTAGCCAGGCTCTGGAGTAGCTACCATTACATTTGATATCTGTCATGGTCCAATCAGCTAAAGCAAAAGGAGCACTATGGGGCATGAGATGTAGCTACCAGGGCTGCCTTTTCAACAGAGGGTGTGGGTGGGAAAGTTTCCCTTGGAAAGGAAATGAAGATGTAGCAGTCATAATGTTCTGTCTAGAATGGAAATAAGAAACAACATGTACAAAGAGTATGGAGAAGAGACAAGTGCAGTCAGTTTAGAGTTGATTCAACAGACATTCTCTGAGAGCTTGCTAAATGTCAACCAACAATGTGGGACAACAAATGCGGTGATAAATGTTATACAGGGTGCTACACAGGGAGCCAATTGTAGGGCCACCTGGTCCAGGCATGGGGTTTGAAGACAGGCTTCTTAGAAGAATGAAAGTCTACACTGGGACCAGAAAGAGGAGTAGGAATAAGAGGGCAAATGACACACTCCCAGATCTGAAAAAAACTCGGTGAAGCTGATTCAGAAAGTAAGAATGCAAGAGCAAGAGCTGAGGTAGGACACAGCACACAGGTTTTAATAATTGGTAGGTGCTGTCAAGTTGGTTTCCACTCATAGCTGCCTTGTGTACAACAGAACAGTTCTGTGCAAGCTTCACAATTTCTGTTATGCTTGAGCCAATTGTGTCAGTCTTTCTCATTCAAAGTCTTCCTATTTTTCATCGACTGTTGACTTTTCCAAGCATGATGCTTTTTTCCAGGGACTGACCTCTTGTGATAACAAGTCCCAAGTATGTGAGACAAAGTCTGTTTGTTTGCCATCCTCTGGTGGTTGGCATGTTGCTATGATGCTAGACGGTATATCACTAGTATTTAAAATATAGGGTCAACTATGGTGACTAGGCTGCAGTGGAGATTTCAGATTAAGGCAGACAAAGAAAGAGAACTGATAGTCCACTTCTGAAATAATTGGCCTGTGAACATTTTATGAATAGCAGAAGAACATTAAAAAATTGTCATTACTACTTATGGAACTAGACACTAAACTAAACATTTTACATTTGTTAGTTTACTAAGCAGAGGGGGTCTCAGTTTGGTGGTAAGGAGTTGTAAGGCCAACCCAAAAGCATGTGGTTTGAATCCAGAAGCTGCTTTGGGCGAGCTCTGGTGGCCTAGTGGCAAGAAGCTGCAACTGCAATCTCAGAGATGCACGGTTCAAATCCACCAGATGCTCTGCTGGAGAAGGAGGAACAATCTCCTCCTGTACCAGTCAGATCTGATTTGACGGTACACACAAAAAGAATGAAATAAAATAAATTTAAAAAAAAAAGAAGCTGCTTTGAAGGAGAAAGATGGACAATCTCTTTCTGTGCAATTTACTACTTCTCAGAACCAGCTGGAGGATCAGCTATGAGTTTATTCCAATTCAATAGTGCATAAACAACAGTTTACACATCTTCCCAACAACTGTATAAGGTAGGAGTAATCATTGTTCGCATTTCAAATTTTTATACCTCTCTTCCTTCTTTTTTTTAAAAAAAAATATTTGTATTGTGATTTTAACAAAAGTTTACAGAAAGGTTGGGTTTCAATTCATTCATTGTTGCCTTTTCCTCCTTTTCCTTTTCTTCCCCTCTCCCAGCTGACTTTGCAATGCACCTCTTGTTCCTGATTGTTGTTATACATACACTGCCTAATCATATATTCTCTTCAGACAGTTCTTCCCCTCATCTGTTCTTTATCTAGCCACTCTTTTCAGCTTTTCTCCACTCTCCTATTTTAATCCTATTTTATAAAAGCAATGTTGGGGGGAGGTTTAGGAAGCAGGGAGAAAAGTGCAACAATGAATGAATTGAAAGGAAAAAAAGCAGTGTTATGCAGTATTTGTCCTTTTGTGACTTAAATATTTCACTCAGCATAATGTCTTTCAATCAAGACTCACTCATATTGTGTAATGTTTTAAAAGTTCATTGTTTTTCAGTGCTGCATCATATTCAATTGTGTGAGTGTACCATAGTTTGTCTATCCATTTGTTTATTGAGTAACACTTGGGTTGCTTCCAGCCCTTTGCTATTATGAATAACGCACCAATAAATGTGGGTGTGTGTACATTTGTTTGAGTTGTGGCTCTGGTTTCTTTGGGGTATTTTGCCAGTAGTGGAATGGCTGGGTCAAATGAGATTTCTATTTCCAACTTTTTGAGAAAGTGCCAGACGGCCTCCCATAATGGTTTTAACATTTTACATTCCCACCAGCAGTGAATAAGAGTTCCAATCTGTCCACAACCTCTCCAGCATTTGTTGTTTGCTGTCCTGTTGAATTTTGCTGTTGTTGCTAGAGTAAGATGATAGCTCATAGTTGTTTTGTATTCACATGCTTTTTAGATAAGGAATCAATATTCAGTGAGATTAAGTAACTTTTTCATTTTCATGTTTCATGTTAACTAATAAATGCCCAAGCTACTAGCAATTAAATTATGCTTACTTTATGTTGTGGTTGTTACTACATGCCATCGAGTTGAAACCAACTCACAGCTGACCTTGCAAAGTCTTTTCAGAGGCAATATATTGCACAGGAGGAGATTTCCCATCTTTCTCCAGCCAAGCAGTTCGTGGATTTGAACATCATTTCTTTGGGTTAGCAGTGCAACTCTTCCTCAACTCTTCAGCAAGCTACCAGAGTTCTTACTTTATGAGCCATATTAAAAATTATGGGCTTGATTTTAAGAGCAATGGGAAGTCATCCAAGGCGTTTTAGCAAATTTCCCTTTCAGAGTGATTACTTCCTACTGTTTCTTTTTATACACAGAAAGTAAAATGGGACAATGGAGCCCACTAGAGATTCTATTGTAGACCAGGTGGGAGATGATTAAGATGATAAATGACATTTATCTACTATATTGATCAATAAATATTTAGTTAGCTTCTTATGTACTGGGCACTAAGAATAGAAAGAGAAATTAAGTAGATGTGATTTATTTAAGTGGTAGACTGACAAGAACCAGTGATTATCTGAATGTGGTAATTCTGGCAAGTAGGAGCCTAGAATGGACTATCATTGACTAATCATTGACTTCTGGACAGTATCAACTATTTATGCTCTTTCGACCACACTGTTCCCCCATGGACTGTGTATGTTGATCAGAGGGGTAGGGAAATAAAGTTATCAGGGAAGACAAAGGACTATTAGGGCCTTATGGGTTATTGTCATTTGATTTTATTCTGGAGACTTCATATAGTTGCCCTCTAGCCAATTATCACTCGTAGCAATGGCGACCCCATGTGGCTTACAGTAGAACTGTGTGCCATAAGGTTTTCAGTGGCTAATCATTCTGAACTAGATTGCCAGATATTTCTTCTGAGGTGCCTTTAGGTAAACTCAAAAGGCCAACCATTTGGTTAGTAGTTGAGAGCATGAAACATTTAAGCCACCAAGGAATTACTGGAGACTTTAGGGAGTCAATAAAAATGTAAGCCAGGAACTAGATGGCTTAATCAGATACACGTTTTAGCAAGGTTGTGGCCTTTTTCTTCTAAGACTTGAAATTCCACCTGGGTTAAATAATAGCCAGTTTGAGAGGATGAGAACTCACAAATCTTCTTTTCTTATTCCACCCTCTAGTGGCAAAAGGGGGAAACAGCAAGTTCCAACTCCACAGGTCATGCTGTCGCGTTTTAACAAAGACCCCTTCTATCTCTGTTGTTGTTGTTGTTATGTGCTGTCGAGTCGCTTGCGACTCATAGAAACCCAATGTGCAACAACTCCAAACTCTGCTCTGTCCTGTACCAATCTCATTGTCTCCTACGCACTCATCCCGATTGCCCAGTCATCGAATCAATCCACCTCCCAGAGGGCCTTCCCCTCTTCTGCTGTCCCTCCACCCTACCAACCATGATGCCCTTCTCCAAGGACCGGTCTCACCTTACAACATGACCAAAGTATGTCAGATGGAGCCTTGCCTCCAAGGAGCCGCCTGGTTTAACCCTTTCCACGATGAATCTGTTTGTTTTCTTAGCAGTCAACGGTACCCTCATCCAATGGTGATTCCTGTGTGCAGAGCAGAAGAGTTCAGCCTCTCTTCAGAGGAACCACTGGGTGGATTTGAGCCACTGACGTTTCAGCTATTAATGAAATACTTAAGTATTTGCATCACAAATGGTTGTATTGTTTCCAACTCCATAAGCCAAAGTAAAACTGCCCAAAAGCTGTAATTTTTTTAGGACTAAGGGCCACCTGACCCATGCCAGGATATTTTTCTATTGCCTTATATGCATTTGAAGGTGCACAATAAATAAGGAAGACTAGAAGAACTCATGGCCTTGAATTATAATATTGGTGAAGAATATTGACTATACCATGGACTATCAGAACAAACAGATTGATTACTGCAGTAGCTGCAATAATAAGCTCAAATATAGTAACCATTATGAGGATAGTGCGGGCCCAAGCAGAGTTTCTTTTTGCTGTCTCTAAGTTATAGTGTAAAGTTGTTACATAAATTGGAACCCACACAATGACACTAACAACAACAACAACAATCTTTCAGATAGCAGACTGCTGTGTCTTTCTCCTATGGAGCAGCTGGTGGGTTTGAAACACAAGTCTTTCTGTTCTCAGCCAGGTCCTTAAACTCGGAACTACCAGTGACTATATCCTTCCTTAAAAAAAAACCCACACAAACAAAAGTGACTGCCATTGATCCGATTCTGACTCATAGAGACCAACCATTGGGTTTCCAAGGCTGTAAATCAACCAGAGCAGATTGCCCCTCCTTTTCCCACCACCAAAGCTTCTTTCCATCAGTAACTACAGGCAGCCCTTTTCTAGGGACTCTTGTCAGTCTGCTTTCCAACCTCCAATGTCCACCTCCACATTCTTCCTCTCTTCAGTTCTCTTGCAATACAAATCTCCCAATGTTATTGTTATGTGCCATTGAGTCGAGTCTAATTCATAGCAACCCTATGAATGACAGATCTGAATACTGCCCTTTCCTGCACCATCCTTATCATCTCTGACATAATTGAGCCCATTGCTGCAGTCAGTGTGTTAATCCATTCCCCCCCGCTCAACAGGACTAAATATTTATTATATGTAAGTGAGAAGCAACAGCTAGTCTTCGTATATTTAAAGAGGAGCCCTGCAGGGTTTAAGTGCTCAGCTGAGAAGCTCTCAGTCCCCTCAAGAGCTGCAGTCCTGGGAGCCCTGCGAGGTACTTCACTCTGGCCTGCAGCACCATGAGGCACCTCTGTCTGAAGAGGACTCCTAGGGGTACACTCAACAAAAGGTAGGTGGTTTGAGCCCACCCCCTGCTCCCTGGAAGACGTGGCAGTCAGGCTTTGGAACCGCTGTGGGCCAACTCTGCCCTGTCTTGTAGGGTCATCAGGAGTTGGCATCAACTTGATGGCAACAAGTCTGGCCGTACTATGTTTCTCTTTACAAAGTCTGCGGGTGGTGCAAATGGTTAGTGTGCCTCACTGCTAACTGAAGGAAGGGAGGTTTGAATCCAGCCAGAGGCAGGCCGGCCTGGGGATGCAACTCGGCCAATAGAAACCCTGTGGGTTGCAGCTCTATGCCAACACCAGACTGGCAGGAGTCAGCGTCGGCCTGCCAGAAACTGAGGGGAGCAGAGGCTTATCTAGATATATACACACTAATCCATCTTTTTGAGGGGCATCCTCTATTTCTCTGATCTTCCACCTTTCCTAGCATGATGTCCCTTTCCTAACATGCCTGAAGTATGAGAGGAAGCTTTCATCCATCCTTCTAAAAATGCTCTAAGTAGCATTCTGGCTGTACCTTCTCCAAAATATATGTTTGTTTTTTAGCAGTCCATAGGATATTCAGTAATATTTTCTAACACCAAAAGTCAAAGGCATTAATTTTCCTTCTGTTATTCTTATTCAATGTCTAGCTCTCTGATTCATAGTAAGCAATTGAAAAAGGCCATAGCATGGATCAGACACATCTTAGTCTTCAAACTGACACCACTGCTCCTCTGTACTTTGGAGAGGTCCCTGACAGCAGACTTTACTAACCCAATACATCTTTTGATTTCTTGACTGCCTGTGTCAAGGGTATTGATTGTGGAAGCAAGTAAGAGGAAGTAATTGACAATTTCAATCTTTTCTCCATCTATTATGACGTTGCCTATCAGCCCAGTGGTGACAATTTTTGTCTGCTGGATGTTGGTATGTACTCCATATTGAAGGCTATATATAGTCTTTGATCTTCTGTAGCAAGTACTTCCAGTCCTCCTCACTTTCAGCAAGCAAGGTTGTGTTATCTGCATATTGCAGGTGGTTGATGAGTCTTCCTCATATTTAGATGCCATATTTTTCTTCCTAGAGTCCAGCTTCTTGAATTATTTGTTCAGCATACAGATTGAATAGGTATGGAGAAAGGATACAGCCTTGACACAAAACTTTCTTGACTTTAAACCATCAAGGGTTCCCTTACTCTATTCAGACCTCAGCATTTTGGTCTAAGTATATTTGTATGAGCATGATTAAATGTTCTGGAATTCTCCCCCCCCCCATTGTTAACCATAGGTTGTTATGATCCACATAGTAAAATGTCTTCACATAGTCAATAAAACACAAATAGACATTCTTCTGGTATTTTCTGCTTCCTGCCAAGATCCATCTGACATCAACAATGATGTCTTTGGTACCATAGCCTCTTCTTAACCCAGCTTCAACTTCTGGCAGTTCTCTGCCAATGGACTGTTCCAGTAGTTTTTGGACAACCTTCAGTAATATTTTGCTTAAGAAGAGCAACATCTGCCATCAGGTGGGAACCTCGTAAAGTGCTCATTATATTTCTTCTGGAGCCACTCCCCTGTTTGAAAGTTCATTCCTCCAAATACCTTATTGAGCATCTCCTTCATTTCTACCTGAGTTACAAAAAGATAGTAGCTCCTTCTACTCTCCAACTCAGATCTAAAGTAGCCATATGGGCTGAAAAGAAGAAGCTTTCATGGCACCAAGGTTAAAGCATGAATGGTTTATTAAAAAGGTTGATTGCTAACCCAAAAGCTGGTGGTTTGAATCTCCCAGTTGCTCTGCAAAGGAGAAATGGAGCAGGCTGTTCTCATGGAGATCTACAGCCTTGGAAATTCTACTATATCCTTTACAGTTACAAGACATGACTTAGAATTGACTCAATGGCAGAGAGATTGGTTTTTGGTTAATATAGGCTGAGAAGAGGAGGGGGGTAAGATCCAAAACATAAAGAAGCTTCTCTTCTCTATAAAGTCATCATTGTTATTCTCAACATAATGAACCACAGACGCAAAAACCAACTCTTGAAAGGTTTAAAATGGGGCAAAAAAGGTTTCTCCTTTCCTTAAGAAGAGCTGTTCTTGCACACCCATGTTTATTGCAGTTTTGTTCACAATAGCAAGGAGTTGGAAACAAGCTAAGTGCCCATCAACAAACGAATGGATAGAGAAGCTGTGGTATATTCACACAATAGAATACAAGGAACTCATGAAATATACAAAATGGGTGACCCTGGAGGACATTATGCTGAGTGAAGTATCTCAGTCACAAAAGGACAAATACTGCATGGTGCCACTGTTGT
>NW_006399844.1:8435664-8449995 GCF_000299155.1 Elephantulus edwardii | reverse complement strand
GAGTCGTCTATGGGGGCTTGTATAACAATGAATTTTTTTTTCCTTTTAGCTTTCAAAGAGAAAAGCAAACTGGGGTAGAGCGGTGGGCAGGGAGGAAAGTATGTAACAACGAAGTAATAGAAACCCAAAGTCTCTGTAAACTTTTATTGAAATGAATAATAAATTAAAAAAAAACAACAAAAAAATTTTTAAAAACCCAAGAGCTGTTCTGTTTTTTTTCCAAGAGGGTAGTGTACTAGGGGGGAGGGGTGGGAGGGGGGAAAAGTGTAACAATAAATTAATAGAAACCCAAAGTCTCTGTAAATTTTTATTGAAATGAATAATAAATTAAAAAAAAACAACAAAAAAATTTTTAAAAACCCAAGAGCTGTTCTGTTTTTCTCCTCTCTTTACTCTTAATTCTGCCCCAAAATCTCTGTGTTTCTGAGATGGAAATCTGATAATGTCTATAACAATAAGAAAGTCTTAAACATCTATAGCTTGGAAAGAAATACTAGACTTTCTTCCCTAGTACCTGGATTGATAGAAACACCCTTTAGCAGTAGTGTTCTTTTGGCTTTCTCTCAAATATTAACTTAGGTCACTGTCTCCTCCACTTATTGACTCAGCATTTAATGACAAAGTGACCCTTTAACTCAGCAAAATAAATAAATAAATAAATAAATAAATAAATAAATTGTTCCATCTCCTTAAAGGGTGACTTTTAAATGAAACACTGATGCTGGGGATTTTTTCCAATTTAATACATACCCACTACCCACAGACAACTTATGCAAGAATTCCTCTTAAAGCCAAAGGCTTTAGGATTTCTTACCCAGTGGAGCCCTCCCCCATCCAAGCCTTCTATTCACCCAGGAATCTGTGATGGAAATAGTACTGCTGGCTGGAGGAGAGCGGCATACCAGTGCTGCTGAGAACTGAGTGACCGTTGCCATGGGGGTGCGTGTTTGTATAGGACTGCCTATACAAGGTGGTAGGCCTGAGGGCTGCTTGCATTTGAAGAATGTTAAAACCAGGCCAGCCCTCTCATTTTATGGATGAGAAAACGAAGGCCCAAATAATGAACTAAATGACTTACTGAAAGTCCTGGGGGGAGGGGGAAGGAAGTCCTAGGGCAAGTTAGAATTGTGCATTTTGCAATATACCACCTTTTCAATAAACTACCCATGCTGATTAAGCTCTCCTAGCATATGACACTGTCCCAGCACCACCAATTCTGTGTAAAAGTGTCAGGAAAATGGGACTAGCAACAAGTATGTACATATCCTTGTATTTATATGCATGCATAGATACGCATCAATTTACATGTGCACACCTGGGAGTGCTTGTGCTAAAGTAGTATTTGGATAGCTCTCTGATTACTGTGATTGTGTAAACCTCAATTTCCTCATGAGTGACAAGCAAGTAAGAAATAATACCTGTCTCAAAGGATTAAATGCAATAACATATTTAAAGTACTCAGGCATACTAGTGGGGATATAGTAAGCGTTGGATATTATATTGTTTGTATGAGAAGTTTCAGCATTAGGATGTGTCAGATGCTGCCTTCAAGGCATTTTTCTAAATGCTTTAGGTTTTTGTTGTCATTGCTGTTTTTCATCTTCCACAACTTTTTCAAATAAGTTCTTTTACTATTCACCATAGTGGAGATGACAAAAATGAAATCTGGATCCTAACACTATGGCCCTTAATTGCCCTCTGAGCCTGGAACTGAACTCATCCTTGTGACTACTGATCTGTAATGTGAACGATACCAGGCTGGTGGTACTCAGTCCTTCAGTCGATCACACAAGGTTGCATCACAAGTGCAGTGTTCACCCAGGCATAAAGTTTAGAAGGTCAGAAAAGAGTGGATAGAAGGATGATTGAAAAATCATAACCAATGAGAAAGAAAGGGAAGTGAGATGGTACAATATGGAGATTGTAGTTAATAACATAGAATATATAGGAATGGTTGAATGAAAACCCAATATACTTTGTAAGCAAAACTAAAAAAGACAAAAAGGGACTCTGGTAGCTTAATAGTAAGGAGCTGTGCTGCCAACCCAAGGACACATGGTTCAAATTCACCAGCTGCTCTGGGGGAGAAAAATGGGAAATATTCTGTACAATTTATAGCCTCTAAAGACCTGCTGAAAGACCAGCTATGAGTTGGTTCTAACTTGATGGTATATAACAACAAAAACTCAAGCTTAATGTATACCTATATTCATAGCAGCATTATTCACAATAGCAAGAAAATGGAAACAGCCCAGATGCCCATCCACAAATGAATGGATTGAGAAATTGTGGTACATCCGCACAATGGAATATTATGCTATGCTAAGGAACGGTGATTTCATAGAATACAAGATGATCTGGAAGATAGCATTACGCTGAGTAAAATAACTTAGTCTCATAAAGACTATATAAGACCACTATTGTAAAACTAGAAGGGTAACTAAGTAAGATGTGTATTAATGTTCAAAAAAGGAAGGGAAAGGATTGAACTCATTGGAATAGAAGAAATTAGTAGGAAAATGGAGGGGTTGGAGTGGTGGTGAAGCCACAGAAAAGATTCAATGGAGACTTAGAAAGGGCAATGATGGGCATGGATCAATAGTAATGATATAAAATATAATGTATATGAATCATTGTATAAAACACAAGAGTATATGAAGGAAACACAATGTTAATGAAAGATCAATGTACATGCATGAAATACAATGTATATTAATTATTATATACAAACCAATAAAATATGGACATGGGGACAAAAAATGACAAAACTCAAGCCTAGAGAAGCTGAGTAACTTACATACAGTCACACAGTTAGGAAGTGGCTGAGCAAGAACCAAACCTGAGTCTACCTATGGAGCTCTGGTGTAGTCCATAGCGTGTTGTGCTGCTAACTGAAACTAAGTCTGCCTAGTGCCAGTGCGCACTAAAGAAAATGTCAAGTTTATTTGGACTTAAATCCACACAAATTAGATACATATTTCATGTGGATTGGGCTGGCTCATCTGTTTAAATAACACTTTAATTAAACCTACTAAAATTGTAAACAAAGAGTTTGCTTTTACTCCCCTTTAATTATAGGCCTTTTACTGAGCTCCTACTTAGTCTTTTTGTATAAAAACAACTTCTCAATGAATGAATGCCATTTTGCCCAACAGACAAAATTCCTGCAGTTCATATCCGAGTCACGGCACCAAAAAAAAAATTCCCAGATGATCTAAGTGAGACTTATAATTTTAAAAAAACCCCAATCTAATTGATAAATCGTGGCTCCATACTGGGATCATACTACGCACCTACTCACTCTCATCTGATGCCACTTTCTCCTACTGAACTAGCCAGGCTGGCCTCTTTTCACTTTCAATTCAGAACATACTACACTCTCTGCTCATCCCTCTCTTCTTGTTATGGCTCACTTCTTATTCTCCAAGACTCATTGTGAGGCTGTTTTTCTCTCCAGCCTGACCCTTATCTTTGAACATTGTTCTTTCTTAGGATTCCATGAGAAAGATGAGACAGAATCTTTCTCAACTTCTTCAGGGCACTTAATGATAATTTTCTAATTTTTTAGAACACATCTACTTCTTGTCTGCCTCCCCTACTGGACTGTAAGCTCTCTGAGAGCAGGGATCATGTCTACTGAGTTCATCATTGTATATCCTGAATCTAGTGAGTACTTGTTGTTGTTATGTGCCATCGAGTTGTCTGTGACTCATAGAGACCCTATCTACAACAACTCTGTAGCCTGTCCTGTCCTGAGCCAATCTCATTGACTCTGGCACACTTAATCCCATTGTCCCAGTTACCATGTCAATACATCTCATCCAGAATCTTCCTCTCTTGTGCTGTCCCTCCACCGTTCAAAGCATGATGTCCTTCTCCTAGGACTGGTCCCTCCTGGCCATGTGCCCTAAGTATGTGAGACAGAGCTTTAAATCCTTTCCTCTGAGGAGGAAGTTGGTTTCATCTTCTCCAATACAGACCTATTTGTTCTCCTGGTAGTCCATGGTGTGTTTGATACTCTTTTTGAGCACCACAACTCAAAGGCATCAATTCTTTGATTGCTTAGTATATAATAAATACTCATAAAAAGTAGCTAATGTCATTATTTCTAGTGAGAAAAAAAGATTGTTTAAGAACTTTATCACTCTTTAAACTTCTTCCTCTAATTCCTACCTTCTTAAAATCTGATTAGAAATTGCAGTTCTATTCTCATTTTCTAGAATTTCCTTAAATACCCTCCATTTCAGTGACATGGGCATCCTAATATTTTAAGACAGCTCTAGGCCATTGCTCATAATATTCCTCTGCCAGAGATGCCCCCTCTGTATCCACTTATCATTCTTTATTATCATCTTGTCTTTAACATCTGGCTCAAATGGCCCATTTTCTCTTCAGCATTTCCTAACCAGTTGCCATGTCATTGATTCTGACTCATGGCAACCTTAGGATGTCAGAGTAGAACTTTGCTGTAGAGAAACATCGTGGAATCTGGTTAAATAGAAGCAAAAGAGGTGGTTGGTTGGAGATGGTCACATAGTATAAATGACTATTCCACTGGAGGATCAAAAAAGGATACAATTTTATACTGTTGGCATGAGAACTGAAAGTGACTGAATTAGTAATTAGCTGGAAGACCATCAAACAGTTAAAGCGAGATCTGTAGAATTAATAATTTAGCAGTGATAGATGAGTAACACATAAGTATGATTATATGACTTGTTAAAGGTACATGCCATTCAGTTTATTACAGGTGGTTCCAGGATGGCAACAGGACAGGTTTTCTGGTCAGTGAAGAAGACGACGACTCTCAGTTGGATGGATTGACACAGTGACTATAGCAATGGATTCAAGCACAGCACAGATTGTGGGGCTGGCAGAGAAGAGGGCTGGGTTTTGTTCTTTTGTACTTTGTGAGTCAGAACCAACTCAATGTCACTTAAGTACTAACTGCTAATTAGTAAGATTGTCCCTTCAGACATGTCTTTTTTCTGGGGATCCATTGAAAAGATTTCTCAATACTGTGAATCAAGACCCTCTGGACACAAACTATCTTATTTTGCATCTGTTTAACTATAATGAGGAAGACGTTGTAGGAATATATTCTGATGTCCTCAACCTACCAGACTGCAGAGAAAAACAATGTCTCCTTTAGATCAGTATCAAGCTTAGAGGAACAGTAGCTAGAAAGTCAGTTTTTAAAATTCAACATAGATTCTGAGCTTATGTCAAGACTTCTATTTGTTTCTTCTTGTGTGCCATTGACAATGTCTCATAGTTGACCCTCCAGAGGGTTTTCAGAGGCAGTAAATTGCACAGGAGGAGACTTTGCATCCTTCTCCCATAAAGCACTTGGTGGATTCAAACTGCATGCCTTTTGTATTGCAGTGTAGCTTCTTACCATGAGGCCACCAGAGCTCCCTCTCTATTTACTGTATTTACACATAACCAAGTACTTTTAAGCTCTTAAACAAATTATACCATGTGGAGTTTTCAGTGGATGATCTTTTGTAAATAGTTAGGCCTCTCTTCCAAAGGAACCTGGAGGTATCTGAATGGATGAATGGACTCAACCTCCAGCTTCTCTGTTAGAAGCCCTTTGCACCACCCAGAATCTACACTCTGTAGATTCCTGTCCCATTGTTGTCAATCCATTCCAACTCACAGAGATATTAACAGGACTGAACAGAACTGTCTCATAGTTTTCTAAGGCCATAAATCTTTACAGAAGCTGACTGCCACATCTTTCTTCTGCAGAGCAGCCATCTCTTATTTCACTACTTAGCTTCTTCAACTTCTAATAACTCATAATTAACTTCTCTCTAATATGCACTCTCAGAACCTTTAAGGATATTTCTACATTAAAATTCTCACATTTTATCTGCATTAGTTTGTTGAGTCTGAGAGCTCTGGAGTTGCCCCACCATAGACAAGAGATTCAAACCCACCAGCTGCTCCATGGGAGAAAGACGGGCAGTCTCCTCCCTTAAAATTTACAGCTTCGGAAAACCCACTGCAGGGTCACCTATGAGTTGGTTCTGACTCAATGGTACATAACAACCTACTCTGAATGATAAAATCTATAGAGATAGGAATTTTTCCCCTTCTTTAAATCCCCACCACCTAGCACAGCAACCGAACTGATACATACATCAATAGGTAATACTTAATAACTCTGGAGTCATTTGCAACAAGAAAGAAAACAATAGAAAACTAACATTTCTTTAATATTTTTTCATATATTATTTTTTCACTTATCAGTCTCATCACACATGGTCCAAGAACACACAAATAGTAAATCAACCATAATCCAAGCATAAACTAAGATGTCTTCAAACATCATAGCCAGTGACGCCATGTTTGCCTATGATCTCACTTATACGTAAAACCACACCCAGACCTCAGCGGCCACCAAACCATACAGCGGAGCTGTCTTAACTGTAAGCTGTTTGAAGTGACCAGTGTGAGTACTATTGTCTATGTTGGGGTTTTTTGGTTGGTTTGTTTTTTTTTTCTTTTTTTCTTCTTCAGGCTCTGGATAGTTGTAGGGATTTCAGCAGAGGTTGGAGGAACCTATTCCACTTTTACATAGTATCAGAGTGTGACCAGTTGAGCCTTTGAGTAAGACACAGCAGTGTTTACCATCACTGGCACTTTCTTCACCAGGTTATGGACAAATTGGGCCATGGTTCTAGGACCAAAAAACCTGATACCCCTAACAGCCAACTGATTGTCATTTCTGGGAAGGGATTTCTTGAATATTATTTTAAAAGGAGAAATGCCTTTTTAGTATAGAAAACAGTGGAAGGAGGACCCCTTATCAAGCTAACCCCTTACACTATTGTTGTTGTTGTTATGTACTATCAAGTTGGAACTGACCCACAGCTGACCTTCCAGGGGTTTTCAGAGGCAATAAATCACACAGGAGGAGACTGCCCATCCTTCTCCTGCAAAGCAGCTGGTGGGTTTGAACTGTGTACCTTTGAGTTGACAGCACAGCTACTTACCATTAGACCACCATAACACCTGCCTTATCCTCTTATCCTAGAACAATTTTTAGGAAATTATCAAGTTTAGATGCTTTAACTGTTTAAGTGTCCCTTTCCACCCTACCAATTTATAGCTTGATATTTATCACTCACTTCTATTAACATAATAAGACCTTATATCACACATGATCTTTTCAATTAATTGTTATTGTTGTGTATACTGGAATCAGAACCAACTCAGAGCTGACCTTCCAATGAATTTTCAGAAGCTACAAATCACCCAGGTAGAGATTGCCCATCTTTCTTCCACAGAGCAGCTGGTGGATTTGAACCAGTTGTCTTAGGGTTGACAGTGTAACTCCTTACCACTAAGCCACCAGAGTTCCTATTTAATAAATAAGAAGGAAAACTAACTAAATCACTGCTAAGCTTATTCTGGTTCACAAGCCTTTTTCATTTTCCCTTGCTGAATCAAAGTCTTTTCTGCTGAGAGATGGTTCAAACCAGGAAAGCTTGCATTCAGCAGATGCAAACATCATCCCCAGGACCGGAGGACACCCTCAAGGAGTCTGCTCAGAGCTTTCAGGTGTCGTATGGCCAACTGAGGGCAGCCATCTTGGAAAGACGTGTTTCATGATGACCGAGAACCCAACCATATAGACAAAATCTTGAAAGAAGAAAATTTACCTGACCTGTCCCGTGATGACTCAACAGCTAACCTGAAAGATGCCATGGTAGAAGTCAACTGTGTGCGCCTACTAATTTACATAATCTCTCCTTCTTCTGAAGATAACCACCCCTTTCCTCACTAAAGTGAATAAACATGAGCTCTCCCCCACACCCTTAACCTAGCCTATAAATATCTCATCAGAACATCTCATTACTGAGACAGATTTGGGAGGCTCATGTCCTCCGTCTCTTATACGGAGCATATATAACAAAATTGCTTTTTCCACTCCATCCTCTGTCTCCAAGAATTACTTTTTTGGTGGAGGCAGAGCTACACTTCTCCAGTAACAGTCTATCTTTAAAATAAAGCCAGAGTTTTCTCTATTGAATAGTAAATTAGTAACTGATACCTTATTTGACTGAAGGTTTTCCATAAAAAAGCTGACCCAAACAGTGAACATCTGACAGAAACTACCCTATAGCAATGTAAATTTCTCCTTAACTGCTAGAAAAGAATGTTGTTGTTGTGTGCTCTCAAGTTGGTACCAACCCATAGTTGGCCCTCCAGCAGGTTTTGAGAGGCAATTAATTGCTCAGGAGGAGACTGCCCATCCTTCTCTCCTGGTGCAGCTGGTGGATTCGAACTGCATGCCTTCAGGATTGTAGCCCAGCTTCTTACCACTAGGCCACTGGAGCTCCCTAGAAAAGAATAGTCATCAGTTTAAAGATGCTAATTTAAATTTCATAGTCTGGTTGCACATGGGCTGTTGTGTACTGGAGCTGGAACCAACTCATAGCTGACCCTCCTGTGGTTTTTTCTTTTATTCTGATTTATTTATAAAGTTTTAATATATCCAGTAGGTTTTCAGAGGCAGTTAATCGCACAGGAGGAGATCGTGTGTCCTTCTCCCATTGAGCCTCGAACCATGTCCTTTGAGATTGAAGTGTAGCTTCTTGCCCCTAGGGCACCAAATTATTAGCAGCCAGGCTAGAAGTAACCTGATAATGTTATTTCAGAAAAAGAGGAAAGGCAGGTAGGTTTCAACTAATCACATTAAAATTAGTCAATATTTAGTCTATATTTCTCCTTACTCTTCTTTTTGTACCTATTTTCTAGAATAAAAATGACCTCCTATAAGCAAGTAATTAATATTACATACAAGTAAAAGCTTGATTAAGATGATTTTTTTAAATGACTGAAATAGTACATTGACACAGAACTGTTAGGTATTCAAACTGGATTCAGAAGAGGCACTAGAAATAGGATTGCTGATGTGAGTTGAATCTTGGCTGAAAACAGAGAATGCCTGAAAGAAGGTTGTGGCAGTTGTTTAGTGCCATTGAGTTGAGTAGGATTCAAAGAGACCATATGAAGAGCTGACCTTCAGCCCATTGCTGAAGTCACTTTGTCAATACATTTCATTGGGGTGGGGGGTGGTCCTTCCTCTCCTTTACTGATCCTCCATCTTTCCAAGCATGATGTCCTTTTCCAGGGAATAGCCTTACTTAGCTACATGTCCAAAGTATATGACAAGGCTTTATGACAGAAGAACCAAGGCTTTTGAGCTGAGGTTTTGGAAAAGAGTACTAAATAATATGTGGATTACCAAAAGAACAAAAAAATATGTCTTGGACATAAGTGTAACCAGAATGCTCCTTAGAGGCAAAGCTTCATCTCACATACTTTAGGCATGTTGTTAAAAGAAGCTATTCCTCACCAGAACAAGATTAACCTTAATGAACCAATTTAAAAATAGGCACAGGATATGAACAGACACTTTACCAAGGAAGACATTCAGATGGCAAACAAACACATGAAGAAATGTTCAAAATCCCTAGCTCTAAGAGAAATGCAAATCAAAACAATGATGAGATATCATCTCACCCCAGTAAGAATAGCAAAATTTAACAGAACAGCAAATATCAAATGCTGGCGAGATTGTGGAGAAACTGGAACCCTTATTCACTGTTGGTGGGAATGTAAAACGGTACAACCACTATGGAAGGCTGTATGGTGTTTTCTCAAAATGTTGCAAATAGAAATACCATTTGATCCAGCAATTCCACTACTGGGAATTTACCCTAAAGAAATCATAACTGCCTCCCAAGCAGATATATGCACACCCATGTTTATTGCAGCTTTGTTCGCAATAGCCAAGAGGTGGAAACAACCAAGTGCCCATCAACAAAATGGATAGAAAAGCTCTGGTATTTTCACACAATGGAATACTATGCAGCATTGAAAAACAAGAAACTAATGAAATATTATGTAAAATGGATGACCCTGAAGGACATTATGCTGAATGAAATATCTCAGTCACTAAAGGACAAATATTGCCTAGGGCCACTGTTGTAAAATGGGACTGAAATCAGGGTTGAGGGAAAACAGAAATGGAGGGGAGGAATGAGGTATATTGCATTGAAACAAATGAGGGAGAGAACTATTTAAAAGAGACATATGTATGGGTATTCTTGTCATTACAGAAGTCCAGAGTGAAGGTTGCATAGTGGAGGGGACCTGGGGGGAGGGATTGCATAACAATTAAAGAGTTTTTCTTTTTCTTTTCAAGGGGAAGAGTGAATTTGGGAGGGAGGGGTGAGTAGGGGAAAAAGGGCAACAATAAATGACTGAAAACTCTAAGTCTCTTTAAACTTTCATTAAAATTAATTAAAAAAAGAAGAAGCTATTCCTTGTAGGGAGACATCATGCTTGAAAAGGTGGAAGGTCAGTTAAAAAGGGAGACCTATAATGAAATAGACATATAATGACTTTGCTGGAGTCATTTTATTAGTCTATCTCATTATAGGTCTTCCTTTTTCACTTTCCAAGCATGATATCTCCCTCCAAATAATAGCTTCTTTTAACAACATGCCTAAAGTATGTGAGATGAAACTTTGTAATCTTTGCCTTAAAGGAACATTCTGGTTACACTTATGTCTAAGACATATTTGTTTGTTCTTTTGCTAATCCATGTATTATTTAGCACTCTTTTCCAAAACCACAGCTCAAAGGCATTAATTCTTCTGTCATCCTTATTCTTTGTCCAGCTCTCTGATGCATAGCAAATGATGGAAAAGACCATGGCCTAAGGTGCACCTTAATCTTCAAATTGGCATCATTGCCCTCTTCCATATTGCACAGTATTTTACAAATTGGTTGTTCCTGAATGAAAAGAAAAAAAGCTTTGATCAACAATAATTAATTATATAAAGCACAAGGTATACTAATACTTATATAAAATACAATGTGCATGAAGGAACACAATGTACATGACGAAGCTTCAGAATCCTTGCCTCCAAAGGAGAAGCTTGGTTTAACCCTCCCTAGGAGGAACCTGTTCGTTCTCTTAACACCACAGCTCAAAGGCATCAATTCTCCTTCTATCATCCCCAGTAATTGCAAAGACCATAACCTATGTCACATCAACTGCACCTAACTGTTCTGACATAGATGCAATTTTGACTGAAAGATAGATATAGGAACCAAACTTGTTGGTAATCTGGGGTCAGCCTCTCTATACTATATTGTCCAAAAAATATCCAGATCACCTAAAGTCCTATTTTAAAGGCTATATCATGGATGTTAAGCAACACATGAATTGTACTATATTAGAAATGAAAGCAAAGAAATATTTATTTAATTTTAAAATAACAAGAAAACTCTTACATGTTAATTTGTAATTATAATTGTTTATGAAATAGCTATATTTTCCCAAACAGGGAAAATGTAATGATCAGGGTATCAATGGTCTATATTTCTGCAAATCTCTTTAATGCCTGTTTTAATAGAAGACAAGATTCTCTTAAATGCATCTTTAGTTTCAGTCCAAATATATGATGAAAATCTGACCTTGCACATATAGCTGGGAAAGTGAGAAGTATTTTAATAACATTTCCACATCATTATGGTTATTTGTTTTTACCCCCAAGAAAATGACAGGCTAAACTGACATTCTTTATTTCAAGTCAGTTTTGTTGTTGTTATTGTTACATTGTACTGAATAATTCTGACTGAACTAGAGTAGAATCGAAACATGGGTTAGTGCTATCTCTAAAAGAGAAGCTGTGAAAGAAAACACAGGTTTTCACTGAAAGTAGCGTTTTGAAGGTCAGCTATGCTTTGAAAGAAATACTTCAGTCTGCCAAGAAGTTAGTTATGAGTAACACAAGAAGAAACATCCCAATGGGTACTAATTCATGCTCTTAAATTGATGCTTTTGAATTATGACGTTGCTGAAAAAGATTAAATACTCTACAGATTGCCAGAAGAATGAACAAATCTGTCTTAGAAAAAGTGCAGCCAGAATGTGTCTTAGCAGCAAGTATGAAGAGACTTCGTCTCATGTATGTTAGACATTAGCTGGAAGGACAACTTGGATTAATCTGACACAAATTATGGTGAATGAGCTCACTCATTTATTGCCATAGCGCTTGAACCAAGTCATAGCTGACCCTCTGTTGGGTATCTGAGGCTGTAAATAAGGTGAATAAATGGATTGTATATAGTAAATGTGAGAAGATTGTCCATCATTCTCTCTTGAAATCACTTGTAGATTCTAACCACCAGTGAGGCTTGACCTTTGGGTTAGCAGTATAACTCCCTCAGGACTAGGACATCAGTGCTTCCTTGAGAGAGGTTAGTCTGTCACAAAAGGACAACTATGGTATAAAACCATTGTAATATAGAAAGCTAAGGAAACCTTTACACACAAATATAATTAATCTTGTATGGTTACCAGGGTTAGAGAGGGAGAGGGCAGTAAAAATTAATAGATAAATTGAGAAGGAAAGCTAATAATATAAAGGGATTGATCAATCATTAGAATTAATTAATTAATTATGCTAATAAGCTATAATTATTGTTATAAAAGAAATGCCAATGAGTGATTGGATAAAAAAAATAACAATATGATTTGTAAACTTTCAAAAGGAAAAAAAGTTAAAAAAAAAATCCAAGGACCAGTCCCTGGAGACCATCATTCTTAATAGAGTCAATGAAAAAGAAGATCCTCAATGAGATAGATGGATACACTGGCTGCAACAACCAGCTTAGACACAGCAGTGATGCTGAGGAGTGAGCATGAGTGTGACAGGACAGTGTTTTATTTCACTGTATATGGTGTTGCTGGGTTTGAATCAACTCCAGGGCCTTTACAACAGGACAACTCTTTATCTATCTTGTCTACAGGGGAAATTCTAGGAAAACAAGTGAGATAATTTACTGGCATCCATTACCCTTAAGTCAATTTTGTCTAAAGGTGAACTTATATATGTCTTTCTTTGTTAAAATTTTATCATACCTTTTTAAAAACATTGTGGTTAAAATATATACAACAATACACGCAGCAATTCAATGATTTCTACATGGAGAACTCCATTACATGAACTACTTTCCTCAGGTTGTACAGCTATGGTGGCCCTTTTTACAAATTATCTCATTCCTTCAGAAAGTGCAGCCAGAGTGCTCCCTGAAGGCAAGGAGGGTGAAGCTTCATCTCACATACTTTGGGCATGTTGTTAAGAAAGGCTGTTCCTTTGAAAAGGACATCATGCTTGGCAGAGAGAGGAAGACCCTCAAGGAGATAGATTGACAACAGTGGTTGTAGCAATGGGAACAAGTATATCAGAGATGATGAGGACGGCAAAGAGTAGCACATGATTCAGATCTGTTGTACATAAAGTCACCATGAGTCATAGTTGTCTCAACAGCACTTAACAATAAGGGAGATATATTCAATGTATTCTAAACAAAAATTCCCAACTCTTGTAACTACTAATAATTTTTGGTTTCTGTATTTTCTTAGGAGCCTTAGTGGCACAGTGGATAGGTGCTCTTCTGTTAACTGACAGATCACAGAAGTTCAAATCTACCAGTATAATATAAAATCAATATAAAGGGGGTAAAAAAGATATAGCAGTCAGTCAGTTTCCACAAAGATTAACCCGAATCAAACCAAACTAATTGCTGTCTAGTTGTTGCTGACTCATAGTGACCCAATAAGACAGAGCAGACGTGCCCGTAGGTTTCCAAGAAGAAAACTGTCACATCTTTCTCCCATAGGGTGACTGGTGAGTTCAAACCTTTTACTTTTTGGTTAGTTAGCAAGTGTTTAGCCACAGTGCTACTAGAAATCCCTTCATAAAGGTTACAGCCCTGGAAAACCTGACTGAGTGGTTCTACTATGTCCTGTAAACTTGCTTTGAACTGGAACTGGCTGGATGGCAAGAGATTTAGTTAGAGCTTATATATTATTCTTTGATGTTGTTATGTGTCATCCAGTTTGATACTATAGCAAAACTTAACTAGTAACAATTTGTACACCTTAGTTGAAATGTGAAATCTGAAGCTATATCAATGAACTTTTTATTCTTCATTTTATTAAAATCCATTGATTTATCTTGATTTTTGAAGGCATGTCTTACCTCTGCATGATTTAATATGCTTTAAACATTTGAAAAATACTGATTTATGAATGAAGATCTTCAATAGATCTTCTAAATGTTGTACTATCTCATCATATAATACTTTAAAAAACATCAAATTAATTGTCATCAGTAGAAGTATTTTTTTTAAATTTAGTTTGTTTATTTTTCATTTCAATGAACATCTACAGAGATTTTGGAATTCCATTCATTCATTGTTGCACCCTTCTCCTCGCACAAACCCCTCCCCCCC
>NW_006399844.1:8428946-8434677 GCF_000299155.1 Elephantulus edwardii | reverse complement strand
ATTCATCTATTTTATCTTCTCCTGGTTGTAAATTTTTCAGAATACTGGGAAGACTTTTTATGTTGTAGATTAGGACTACTAAAGTTTAGTAGAAGTATTTTTAACTATTGGGAAGCTGGTGAGCTCATGATACTGAATCCTAGTTTCCTAAAATTCTAATTTTTGTTGTAAGGTCAGATGTTATCATTACAACATAAACTATTATTTCCAGGGAGCTCTGGTGGCCTAGTGGCAAGAAGCTGCACTTCAATCCCAGAGGTATGCAATTTGAATCCTCCAGATGCTTTGCTGGAGAAGGAGGGGCAATCTCCTCCTGTACCAGTCAGATCCAATTTGACAGTACACAATAAAAAAAAAAACCACAACAAAAAACCCCACTTTATAAAAAAAGAAAATAAATATTTAAAAAACCCTATTATTTTCCTTGAAGGGCAGGCTTACTTCATTTTTACAAAACTTCAGCCAAATATCTACATCTGAAATGCTCTTGTTTGTTTGTCAGTCGTTCTTTCAAATGAAGATGGTATTTCATAGGAAAATGGCTCATTGTGCTCAAAACTGAAATAAAAACACAATTTCTTTTCCTCAAGATAATCCTCACACTACATGCATACTTCCTGTTTTCTCACACAATATATTTTGAAAGACATCTACTCAAGGTTTGAGGTTTAGTGACATTAATATTGTTTATGGCTTCATCAAGGATATTATTTTTTTTAATTTTAAAAAATTTATTAATTTATTTATTTTTCATTTCAATGAACAACTACAGAGATTTTGGAATTCCGTTCATTCATTGTTGCACTTTTCTCCCCCCCCCCCCCCCCTCCCCCCGTTTGCTCCTCTAATCAAGGATATTCTTATGTCAAAGTGCATCTTTCTGATTTTAAGTAGGTGGCAACAAGGAATACAATGAATATTGGTTCAATTTATGTCATCTCTTGATTGGCACTAACACATCAGCAATTTACGCTGCATTATTTTTTGCACCAAGAGTGCAAGGTCAATACAGTGAATTATAGGCAGTAATGTATTGAAATGATTATAAATACCAGCTACTCCTCACTCTAAATATGAATGAAAACTACTGCTATAGAAGCTTACTACTTAAAGTATGTATATAAACATATGTTTACAAAAATACAGTCTTAACATCAGGGAGCTCCTGTGGCCTCATCCGTCGGGGTTGAGCTGCTAATAGAAAGATGCCACCTCTCTGGTGGATGGAACCCACCTCTGGCTCAATGAGAGAAAGATGAACAATCTTTTCATATGCAATTTCTAGCCTCCTAAAATCCACTGGAGGGTCAGTTATGAGTCAGTTATGTCTGCAATGGGTGAGTATCATCAAGAAAGATGGTGATTGTCCTAAGTATTTTCTAAACACTGGCTATAATTTCTTTATTAATACTGGGAATATTTTTGCAAATAATGGTATCTAATATTTTATCACTGCCAGTAAACTTAAAGTAAAACTATTATCCTCTTTAGCAAATATATGAGGGTATACACTTTGTAAAATACCCCCTCTTCTGACTTAGTTTTATTTTCCTGCATATATATATAGTGTGTCTGATACAGGCCATGGTCTTTGCAATCACTTGTTATGTGTCAGAGTTGGACAATGACTAGAGAGGATAGAAGGAGAACTGATGCCTTTGAGCTTTGGTGTTGTAGAAGAGTTATTGAGAGTACCATGGACTGCTAAGAAAGCAAACAGATTCATCTTGAAGAGGGTTAAACGGGGATGCTCCTTGGAGGCAAGGATTCTGAGGCTTCGTCTGACATACTTTGGTCATGTTGTAAGGAGAGACTGATCCTTGGAGAAGGACATCATGCTTGGGAGGGTGGAGGGCAGGCGCAGGAGGGAAAGGCCCTCTAGGAGATGGATTGATTAGGTGAGGGGGTAATCGGGATGAGTATGTCGGAGACAATGAGACTGGCACAGGACAGAACAGAGTTTAGGGCTTTTGTACATAGGATCGCTGAGTCGCAAGTGACTCAACGGCACATAACAACAACAATATATATATGACTATATAATGGAGCTCTGATGTCCTAGTGGCAAGAAACTGTGCTACAATCCTGAAGCAGATGGTTCGAGGCCACCAGCTGCTCCACAGGAGAAGGATGAGCAATCTTCTCCTTTGTAATTAAACACCTCTAAAAACCCACCTATGGTTTTTCAGCTATGGGTCAGCTATGGGTCGGTTCCAACTCGACGGTACACTATTTAAAAGCGTGCGCGCGCACACACACACACACACACACACACACACACGATGCATTTTGACGGCATACCAATTGACATATTTCAACAAACAGACGCTACCCTGGATGTGCTCACTAAGTTGTGCCAAGAAATCTGGAGGACAGCCAGCTGGCCAACTGACTGGAAAAGATCGATATTTGTTCCCATTCCAAAGAAAGGTGACCCAACAGAGTGCGGAAATTACCAAACATTATCATTAATATTACATGCAAACAAAATTATGCTGAAAATTATCCAAAAATGATTGGAGCAATATGTCAACAGAGAACTGCCAGATGTGCAGGCTGGATTTAGAAGAGGTCGTGGTACTCGGGATATTATAGCTAATGTTAGATGGATCTTGGCAGAAAGCAGAGACTACCAGAAGAATGTCTATCTGTGCTTCATTGACTATGCAAAGGGTTTTGACTGTGTGGGTCATAACAAGCTATGGCTGACTCTGAGAAGAATGGGAATCTGAGAACATTTGATTGTGGTAATGTGAAACCTATACTTGGACCAAGAGGCAGTCGTCAGAACAGAGCAAGGAGACACTGCCTGGTTCAAAATCAAGAATGGGGTCCACTCTTTCACCAAGGACCCTCCAACGTGGGCTGCATTCGCACCAAAACCGTGAAGAAGGCGGCCCGTGTCATCATTGATAAATATTACAGGTGCCTGGGTAATGGCTTCCACACCAACAAGCGCGTTTGCGAGGAGATCGCCATTATTCCCAGCAAGAAACTCCGGACCAAGATAGCAGGCTATGTCACACATCTGATGAAGCGGATTCAGAGAGGGCCTGTGAGAGGCATCTCCATTAAGCTGCAGGAGGAGGAGAGAGAAAGGAGAGATAATTATGTACCAGCGGTTTCAGCCCTGGATCAGGAGATCATTGAAGTAGATCCTGATACTAAGGAAATGTTGAAACTCTTGGACTTTGGCGGTCTGTCCAACCTGTAGGTCACTCAGCCCACAGTTGGGATGAATTTCAAAACACCACATGGAGCCGTTTGAGTCTGTCTGCTGTGCTGTAATATTTTCAATAAACTTGGGCACACCAGTCTTGCCTTTGTAAAAAAAAAAAAAGAAAAGAAAAAAGAAGGGGTTTGGTCTGGGATGTATTTTGTCTCCATTCTTTTTCAATCTGTATGCAGAACAGATCATCCGAGACTCTGGGCTGTACAAGGAGGAATGTGGCATCAG
The DNA here is from genome assembly GCF_000299155.1 of Elephantulus edwardii. Taxonomy (NCBI): domain Eukaryota; kingdom Metazoa; phylum Chordata; class Mammalia; order Macroscelidea; family Macroscelididae; genus Elephantulus; species Elephantulus edwardii. The sequence goes on along the minus strand of NW_006399844.1, from coordinate 8,431,220 downwards.
AATTGGTGAAAGATTCATCAACAACCTGCGCTATGCAGATGACACAACCCTGCTTGCTGAAACTGTGGAGGACCTGAAGCACTTGCTGCAGAAGGTCAGGGACTGCAGCCTTCAATATGGATTTAAGCTCAACATCAAGAAAACAAAGATTCTCACCACTGGGCCAATTGGCAGCATCAGTAAGGATGGTGAATAGATTGAGATAGTTAACAGTTTTAGTTTACTTGGTTCCACAGTCAACTGTTACTCTTGGTAACAGCAGCCAGGAAATCAAGAGATGAATTGTATTGGGAAAGTCGGCTGTGAGGGACCTCTCTAGAGTACTGAAGAGCAACAACATCAGGCTGGAGACTAAGGTGTGCCTGATCCAGGCTATAGTCTTCGTAGTTATGTGCTATGCATTCGAGAGTTGAACAGTGAATAGGGATGATAGAAGAATTGATGACTTTGAGCTATTGTACTGGAGAGGAGTGTTGAATATACCATGGACTGCTAGGAGGACAAACAAGTTTGTCCTGGAGAAGGTGAATACAGAGTCCTCCTTCGAGTCAAGGATTCTGAAGCTTCATCTGACGTACTTTGGGCATGTTGCAAGGAGGGACTGTTCCTTGGAGAAAGACATCATGTTTGGGAGAGTAGATGGACAGCGCAGGAGAGGAAGACCTTCAATGAGATGGATCGATTCTATGAGTGGAGTGATGGGAATGAGTGTGTTTGAGATGGCAAGGTTGGCACAGGAACAGCGTTTAGGGCTCTTGTACATAGGGTTGCTATGAATCGCAAGCGAATCTATGGCACATAACTACACAACAACTTATTTTTGCAACCTTGTAAGACATCCTAAAATCTTTTTTTACTAGAAGACAAACTATAGATGAATTAATAAATGTCATTAAATGTAGATGATTCTTAAAAGTCTACCCTGGGAACTGCTATCAAAGATGGAACTAGTTCTTTTTCCTAGGTATGTTTCTAGACCACACGCTTTAAGTATATTCCAGAGCCATGCAGTGAATATTTTACAAGTATATATTGTCTATCAGCCTCTCTGTAATCTGGGAAAGGCATCAGGAAGTAGAGGAGCCCTACAGAAAATTAAGTACAAAGAAAGGGAGTAGACATATCCTCCAAATGAAAAGGGGGAAAAAAAGTTGATGAATTTAAAGTCTTTATATTCTTTGATGCAGTGTCATGAATTGAATTGTATTCCCTCAAAATACAAGTCAACTTGGCTGAGCTATGATTCTCAGTGGTTTGACAGTTATGTAATGATGTAATCATCTCTCCTGCTGTGCTCTAATGTAAGTGGTCAATGAATTTTAAGTGTATTAGCGTGTCATGCAACAACCTTACTCAAGTCAAAGCTGTGATAAGAAAAAAGGGATGTGACATACACAGATTTTGATCTCAAAAGAGATAAAAGGAGAGAGAAGAAAGCAGAAAAGAGGGTCCTCAATAACACTGAGGAAAGAAGAGAAATGTAGAGCATCAAAACAACTATGAGGTATCATCTCACCCCAGTAAGAATAGGAAAGTTAAACAGAACAGCAAATATCAAATGCTGGAGAGGTTGCGGAGAAATTGGAATGCTTATTCACTGTTGGTGGGAGTGTAAAATGGTGCAATCACTATGGAAGGCTTTCTCAAAAAGTTGCAAATAGAAATACCATTTGACCCAGCAATTCCACTGCTGTGAATATATCCCAAAGAAACTAAAACCACGACTCAAGCAGATATATGCACACCCATGCAGCTTTGTTTGCAATAGCAAAGAGTTAGAAACAACCCAAATGCTCATCAACAAACAAATAGATAGAGAAGCTCTGGTATACACAATGGAATACTATGCTGCATTGAAAAACAAGGAACTCGTGAAATATTATACAAAATGAGTGAGTCTGGAGGACATTATGCTGAGTGAAATATCTCAGTCACAAAAGGATAAATACTGCATAATGCCAGTATTGTAAAATGGGACTGACCTTGGGGTTGAGGGGAGACTGAGAAAGATGGGATAAATTATTTATTCTGCATTGAAACAGAAGAGAGATAGAGCTCTTTAAAAAGGATATATGACTAGGTATTATTGTCATGACAGGAGTCCAGAATGAAGGCTGCATCGTGGAGTGGACTTGGGGGAAAGGACTGTGTAACAATGAAAGAATTTTTATTTTACTTTTCAAAGAGAAGAATGAATTGAGGGGGAGGGGGTGGACAGGAGAAAAGTGCCTCAATGAATGAATGGAATCACTGTGTCTATAAAATTTCATTATA
>NW_006399844.1:8399811-8424066 GCF_000299155.1 Elephantulus edwardii | reverse complement strand
TTAACTCCTCCTGGTCTTTGCTTGTAACATCTTTTAATTCATCAAGTTTGTCTTTCATCCATTGGAAATATTCAGTCACTCCTCTTTTAAGTTCTGTGTCATTATTTTCCATGAGCCTTTCTGCTTTCAGGGTATCGGTTGCTCTTGTGTCATCTTTTGTGAGTGACATCTTGCTTTGCTCTTGAAAAAAATTTTAGAAAAAGGATCCAAGATGGCGGCGGAGGCAGAGACAGTGTGGTGAGCTGCAGGAGCAGCGAACCACTTAAAGCAGGGCTATTATGGCCTACAGACTTCGGCTTATTGATAATTGAACACTTAAACAGTTGATGACTGGCCCTCAGTGAAGATCGAGGCTCAACAACAGGAATCCAAGGATTCCCAAGGAGGAACGGGTGAGTCTTGTGGCTCCCAACCCCATCCCGCAGAGCCCACCCTGTGCCGCACGGCCGCTGCAGCTCCATGAGGCTTCCACAGCTGGAACCAATGGATTCCCTCACCCAAGATGGATGCTGGGCACCAGCCCTCCTCAAGACTGGTACAGTGAAGCCACCACACTGCCACAAGGTAGACTTGTTCTGGAGAGAATTCTTGAAGCCAGGATGGCGGCAGTGGGGAAAGCAGGCACCTGCCAGCTGCCCGCACAAGAGGGGCTGTGCACCCACCAAGCGCCCGTGCGGCGGGGTGGGGGGGCGTGCCCCCAGCGGCCGCCTGCGCTGGGGGGGGACACGCACTCCCCGCCGGCTGCCCACGCTAGAGTGGGTCTTGCGCCCCGCTGGCCGCCTGCATAGAAGGCAGGGGATGGGATACTTGCCCCGCCATCTGCAGGTTTGGGTTTCCTTGGACAGGCCAAAGAAGACGATTACCTACACAATGGATTGCTAAAAGTCACTGTGAGTCTGATGACCTTAACAGTGGCAGCATGCACAAGAGGACCGACATCCTAAATGCACCACATATTTTGTTCTGTTGAATGCTTCTGCCAAAAGATGGGTAGACCTGGGGGGAGTCTGTTCACAATTCTCAGGTTCCCTTTATCATATATACAGGGGGAGGGCAGTGACACCTACTTCAAAATATAGTATGACCACTTATGGGGGCATAAAAGTGGCAGTGCTGGAATTGGAAACACTATCCCTGACCACAGAGTCTTCAGTCAGGCGAGGGGACCAGATGGGGTAGGGGCAATTTGAGAGGGAGTATACCAGCCAGCTCCTGGGGGTTGTTGCCCTGCTCGGGATAGGCTGCCCTTGGCCCCTGGCTCGGGGCGAACCGTCGCGGCCCTCTGCCTGGGGCAGGCTGCCCTCGGCCCCTGGCTTGGTGTGAGCCATCGCAGCCCTCAGGGTGAGCTCCTCAGTCCCCAGATTGTGCCATCTGACCCCTGGGTGGGGAAGGGGGAAAAAAAAGGAATGCCTAGGGTATCCAGAGAATGTTACCTAGGCCACCTTCTGCCACCCTCCCCCCCAGTAAACCTGAAAGCAACACCCTCAAAGCCCTTCTATTTGTAACTCACAAGTTTGTTCTCTCTAAATTTGCTCCCTTTCCTATAGGTAACCTTAACTCTGAGTTTTACTCCAGAATTGACCCTGAATCCAGTGCCAGTGACAAAAAGGAAATACAACTGACAGCTAAGGAAGCAAAGGAGGATGGAGCCTCTGGGTTCAACCAGCCATCCCCACTGGATCCACCTGGGAAAACACTTTGCAGTCCAGAGGGGAGCAAATGACGGGAAAATATCATCTAACAGAGCAAGAAGACAAGCAGCTTTAACCCAAGACCACCAGTAAGGAAATAAAGCATCCTCCCTTCTCCCCGTTACATCTATGCCCCTGTTCAGCATGAAGAAGCCAGAGAGTCGGCATCCAATTCCCAAATCAATAAGACAGTTGGTTTAATTACCATTGGAAAATGCTTGTCATTCCTCTGTAGCATCTGGTCCCCACTGGGCCCTCATCATTTCCTTCACCTGCTCCCCCCTGACCAAACTGTGCAGCTCTGCAACTGCATCCCTGCCCATCCTCACTCTTCTGCCCCCAACCCTCACCTCCTTGTACCCCCAACATGTTTTTCCTAATAAAAGGGAAAAAAAGAAATGTAGAGCCTATTTTGGGCACAGGGTCCCTACCCTCAGAACCTCCTAGACTTAGGACAAGATTGATGCCAAGACACATGAGATCCTCAAGGAATGCTGGGCCCTAAGATGCTGAAATAAGACAAAAATCTTCCTCTTAAACTTTGAACTGAAAGAGAAAGTATTCCTCTACAGCTGACATCCTGAGTTCAGATTTCTAGCCTATTATACTATAAGAGAATAAATTTCTGTTTATTAAAGTCATTCACTTGTTAGATTTCTGCTCTAGCAGCACTAGATAATTAAAACTAAGTAATTCCATTACTGAAAATTTATTCTAAGAGAACAATTTAACAGAAGAAAAAAGTGTATATGTGAAGATGATATTTATAATTATGAAAATAGGTTTTTAAGCAAGGGTGTTAGATGGGCAATAGTAACAGCTGCTTCGAAGGAAAAGTGTGAGGATTAAGTGAGATAATGCATGCAAATTGCTTACTGGAGTGATAGGCACAAAGTAAATGTTTAATAAAAGGCTGTTGGTTTTAATGCTAACAAATAATTCTCACATCTGCAATACTGTCTTCTTCCCATCTCAGTAATCATATTTAGCAGAGACTTGTAAAGCTGCCTTTGGAGGCAAGAGAATAGTACCGTGCCTCAGCTTCTGTGTTGCTGAAGGTCCCTGCCATTGCAGTTCCCCAGATTTCTAGTTTCTTACCTGGAATCTGCTTCCCACCCTCCATTAGAGCCTCTACCAAAAAAAGAACTGTGATAAACACTTTGAAACATTTCCCTGAAGAAATAGTCTTACAGGCGAGAAAATCTCTGTTCTCCTACCTATCCTTACCCTGATTGTTTCTCTCTGAGTCCCATGCTGAAGTTCTAAGTCCTGGGAAGGATATAATGTTTGGCAAATAAAAGTTGAGCAAAGAAGAAAATTCTCAATGAAATGGATTGACACAGTGGATGCAACAATGCAGTCAATCCTGGCAACAGTTGTGTGGCTGGTGTAGGAGCAGGCAGCAGTTCTGTTATATGAATTATGACTGATAAGATCATTGTTTCTAGAATTCCCTCTCTATCTTCTACTTTGCACCCTGTGGTGAAGTCACTATCTAGTTAGTGCAGACATCTAATTCCTGCTGCCTATTCAGAAATTCAGGGAGTTCTGGTGGCCTCGTGGTAAGAAGCTGCACTGCTATACTGAAGGCACATGGTTCAAATCTGCTAGTGACCCCACAGGAGAAAGATGGGCAGTCTCCTTCTGTTCAATTCACTGCCTCTGAAACCCTGTTGGAGCTTGGTTCTGACTCGATGGTCCATAACAACAACAATCAGAAACTCAGGTCTGTAGGTAGTGAGAAAGGAGCCCTGGTGGTACAGTGATTAAAGTACTGAACTGCTAATCAAAAGATCAGCTGTTTGGGCCCATCAGCCACTCTGTGGGAGAGAGATGTTACCTTCTGTTTCTATTTGAATTAAAGCCTTGGTAACCCTATGGAGCTATCCTACGGTGTCCTCCGTGATCATTTTGAGTGGGCATTGATTGACTAGATGGACATGAGTAGGTGGTATGAATGGTTTGCATTATTTGCCTAAAGGTTGGAAGTTCAGAGAACCTGAAGAAAGGTCTGGTGAAGCTTGTGAAATATTTCTACGATGTATTTCCATGAGTTGGAGTCAACCCAAAGGCAACCAACAACCATGACAATGAAAAATGTAAATGCAAGAATGCTTTGCTTGCTGGAGCTAGTGTTTCAAAGGGGGAAATGAAAAGACTAATTGTGCTGGGAAAGTCTGCTGCCAGAGACCTCTCCAAGGTACTAAGGAGCAATGATGTCAGTCTGGAGACTAAGATAGGCCTGATACAGACCATGGTCTTTGCAATTACTTGCTATATGCATCAGAGAGCTGGACAATGACTAGGAATGATAAAAGGAGAGTTGATGCCTTTGAGCTTTGGTGCTGGAGAAGAGTATTGAATATACCATGGGCTGCTGGGAGAATAAATAAATTCATTCTGGAGAGGATGAAACCAGGCTGGTCCTCGGAGGCAAGGATTCTGAAGCTCCTTCAGACATACTTTGAACATGTTGCAAGGTGGGATCAGTCCTTGGAGAGGGACGTCATGCTTGGGTGGGTGAAGGAACAATGCAGGAGAGGAAGACCCTCAATGAGAAGGATTGATTCCATCACTGGGGTAATGAGGATAGGCGTGTTGGAGACAATAGGATTGCGAAGGGATAGAGCTGCGTTTAGGGCTGTTGTACATAGGATCTCTATGAGTCGTAGACTCGACAGCACATAACAACAACAATGTGAGAAATAGACTAACTTAAGGGAGCTCTTGTGGTATAGTCAGTAGGGAGTTAACACAAAGCCCATCCCTCTCTGGAAGTTCAAATTCACCAACAGCTCTGATGTAGAAAGATGGGCCATCTCCTTTGTGCAATTTACAGGCTTGGAAACCCAATGGTGGGGCAACTGTGAGTCAATTCTACCTCAGTGGCAATGATTGAGTGAGGCTAGCTTAGAAAATAAACATCCTATTTGCTTGAACTAACATCATGTAGTTCTTTGATACTATTAAATATTGGTGATGCAAAGTAAAATAGAATAGAGTCCTTTAGTTATATTGGCTAGAAATAATTTGGCAACTAGTAGGTAAAGGATATATCCTGTTTTACTGCTTTCTTTGATGTTATTGACAAAAATCAAGTTACTAAGAATCCCTGAGAGAGCTGGGAATCTAAAGTCACAGTTACATGGTGCAAATCAATGTCTAAAATCCAACCACACAGACATACTCAGGGCACCATTGTCATTGCTGCTGTCAATATGTAGCAGCTCAGTGGTTACTGAGGTTATAAGAGGTTGATTGGATACTATTATTAATTGATTACATTAATTAATGCTATAAAAGAACACATGTATGAATGATTGGATGAAAACAAATATAATTTGTAAACTTTCATTCAAATCAAAAAGAATTTTTAAAAAGGCAATATAAACATTTTGGTTTAAAAAAATGTGTAACAGGACAACACTACTGGGCCAGCATATCAAATCCCAGAGCTCTTATTGCTGCAATTGTTACTGCCAAGGATTTCTTCCTGCTACAGTCTCTTCCACCAGAGCCTCTTACCTTTCCACCAGAGACTGTTACCTTTTTTTGAGTCACCAGATCTTGATCAAACCCTCCTCAACTATATCTGATTGGAAAGAAATCAAAAGACATATTGTATTGGGTAGATCAGCTGTTAAGAACCTCTTAAAAGCGCTAAAGAACAAGGATGTCAGTTTAAAGACTAAGGTGTGACTGATCCAAGAAGCCAGGACAGTGAATAAAGAGGAATGAAGAAGATTCACGAGGCTGCAGGGCTGACAAATGGCAGGCAGCTTGGTTTGCTAGGTGGAGATGGTTTTTAGTGTGGTTGGATCAGTTCTGATATGGTACCCTGAAGGACAGAGCATTCCTAGGAATTCCAGGGTGACAGACCACACCCACAAGGTAACTCACTAATTACTCATTACCATCATGGGAACTAATAGCCGAGCTGCAAGTGGGTCTCAATGGTTATAAATCCCAAGGGAGAAGATTGCCTGTCATTCTCTCTAAGAGCTATTGGTGAATTAAAACTGTCAGAAAGGTTTGGCATTTGGGCTAGCAGGCAGTGTGATCCAAAGAGCTCCCTAGGCCATCAGAGTTTCCTTCCAGGGAACTGTGTTGTTAAGTGCCATCAAGTCGACTACAATTCATAGTGGCCCTATGAACAACAGATCTTATCTCTGCTCTATCCTGTGCCATCCTCACCATCTCTGACATACTTGAGCCCACTGTTACAGTTACTATGCCAATCTATGTGTTGAGGGCCTTCTCCTCTTTCACTGACCCTTCACCTTTCTGAAAAGCATTATGTCCTTTTCCAAGGATCTTTTCCTCCTCACAACATGCCAGAGTCCATGAGATAAAGTTTCACTATCCTTGACTGCAAGGAACCTAATGGCTGTCGCTTTTCCAAAGCCCATTTTTTGGCAGTCCATGGGATATTCAGTTCTCTTCTTTTGTCATCCTTAGTATCAAACTTTCAGATGCATAACAAATAATTTGAAAAGATCATGGGGACTTTTTTTGTCTTACCCTCTAGTAAACTGAGGACTCAAGATATATCACATCTTAATCCTGAGCATTGACACAACAGAGAACTTGCTCCAGAATGAGGTCATGAGTGCAAAGAGGCTAGGATTGCTAATACCTCACAAAATGGAGGCCTGGCACTAAAAGTACAGCATTAAGTAATTCACTGCACTACAGAACCTCATGTGGTTTTTAAAAATGTATTTACTTTTTAAAAATGTCATCTTTATTTTAGAAATTTGTACTTGTAACCAATTCTTAGATTATCGATGTTGTTGTTGTTAAATGCCGTCGAGTTGCAGGCGACTCATAACGACCCTATGAAGGAGAGTCCTCAATGCTGATTATCTATAGATGGTAAAAATAATTTTAGGTAATCTTTTAACTCAGTGTGAAAGATAAGAACATTCAAAGGTCCCAATTGAAACTTCCAATTCTTCAGAAAAGGCAATCCAGGTTCCTCATTACCTCTTAATCTAGCCCCTTTTTTGAGTTGACATATCAGCAAGCAAAAGGCCGAGGACCTTCTCTGAATCTCATGTTCAGTGTGTAGCAGTTTGCTGTATATTTTCTCTTCACCCTCTGCACTATCTTATTTTCCCCTCCACGAATAGCTCCAGACTTTGTTTTTCCATTTAAGGCTCTCCTAAACTTTAGTCTTATGTTTCATTTCCTTCTGTGGTTTGAAACTTAATCTGCTTTAAATTGAAATCATCGATTCATCATCTAGCATTGTCCCAAGTAAAAGTTTATCCTATGACTTATCTTTTTCTGAAAAATGATAACATCATGCTTCTAGTTACTCTTACCCAAACCCCTAATACCATCATTTTGTTTGCTTGGGTTTTAAAAATTCAATTAGTAGTACCTGGCTGTTGCAAACATATAACAATTTTTTTTAATTTTTATTATTTTTTTGTGCCTGTACCGTAAAATCAGATCTGACAGGTACAGAAGGAAATTGTCCCTCCTTCTCCGGCAGAGCATCTGGTGGATTCGAACTGTGTACCTTTGGGATTGCAGTACAGCTTCTTGCCACTAGGCCACCAGAGCTCCCCAAACAATTTTTTTAAAAATGTTTAAACTACCTGTAGCCAACAAAATGAAGAAATCCTATAGAAATAACTTGTTAAATGAATACAGTGGAATATCATGTAGGAAAGAAAATATTCGAAAAATGAGGCAAAACTTGAAAATTTATAATACAGATAAAAGATCCACTTTCTGAACTGTAAAACTGCAAACCTGCAACAATGAATGAATTTTTTTTAAAAGTAAATAACCTGGGCAAGGAGGAAAGGAGGAGAAACTACAAAAACAAAAACTGCAAACCTAATCCCCTTACCCCAGCTACAGTTATTGAGTTGATTCTTATTCATGAAAATTCTCCTTCATGTCTTCTTTTTTAAATTTTTTTTTTTCATGTTTTCTTACTGGTAACTAATTTGCCTCATCTTTTTCTCCTGGAGAGGCTGCTGGATTCAAACAACGAACCTTTTGATTAGCAGCCTAACAGGAACACACTACATTATCAGGGCCTGAAACCATAGGTATACCAAAACCAAAACCAAGCCACTGCCCTTGAGTCATCTCCAACTGATAGCAACCCTGTCATGCACTTACTCATTGCTGCAGAGTCACAACTGACTCACAGCTGACCCTTGAGCAGGTTTTTGAGGCTGTAAATCACACAGGATGTGATTGCACGTCTTTCTCTTGGAGTTACTGGGATTCAAATCAGACAGCTGTCTCGTTAGTAGGGCAACTCCCTACAAGCTATGCCACCAGAGCTCCCATATAGGACAGAATTGGACTGCCCTTCAACTTTCTGAGACTATAAATCTTTAAGGGAACAGGGTGCCTTATCAATATCTCCCAGAGTAGGTGGTGGGTTCTAACCATATCTTTTGATCTGTAGCTGAATGTTTAACTTACCATGCCACTAGATCTCCTAAATTACAGTTATACTGGGAGGGGGAAATATTTTTCCTTATCCTAGATAGAAAAAGAAAAGAGATGGATATATTCTCTTCACTGTTCCTGAACTTGCTTCCCCTTTTGTGTTCTTTAGCTTGAAGAATGGCAGTGTCATTCATTCATTCAGTTGCCCAAGCAAAACCTTTAGCCATGCCCCTGTCCCTTACTGTCACTACCGATACACAACTTCTTCCAAAGCTTCTGACTTTGCTCTCTACTCCCGATCTTATTGCACTGAAAGAGAATCTTTATGCATTTTACTTAGATAATCACAAATCATGACACATTTCCAGGTTTTTAGAATCTCTCTCCTTTGACTCACTTTTCCATGTAACTTTCAAAGCTATTAATCCAGACCCAAATAATAACAGGTGGTTTTTCTACTATTGGCTTCTAATACCTGTAGGAAAAGTTCCTATAAGAAACTTTGAAAAGGTCATATGTTTTTCTTATGCTACTCCTTCTGCAGGATTTGTCTGTTTTCTTCTCTGCCTGGCAAGCTCCTTCGTTTTTTTTTAATGTAGCTAAATGCCACTTCCTCTCTGGCTCTGCCAGCATTACTCCACCCTTCCCTGTGTTTCCAAAAGCATTTTGTATATATGCCTCTTATGATGCTTATTATACCACTCAACTTCACAATGCTTATTTAAGACCTATAACTTACTTTGGAAAAAAAATCCACATTTCCCCCCTATTTATTTATAGTTTTTGCATAAAAGAAGTACAGTAGTGCATAACTTGCCACCCGCTCTATCTGGAAAAAAATTCATTATCTTCTGCAGCTATTTAACTGACTTTAGAATCCAGTCATTAGTTTTATTAAGGCAAATTTATTTTCTAGTAGTTTTTATTTTTTTTAAAAAAACAACCCTGTACTTATGGCATTAAAACTGTTTATGGTGGTTTTCCAAGAAGGTGTGAAGTGGTGTAATGGCATATCAAAAGAACATGAAATACTCTAGACGTTAGTTTAAAATTGTTTCTTCACATATCTACATGCAATATAGCAGGCTTGTATTAAGAAATATGGTTACTGTATTTTGGGGTTTTTTTTCATGGTTTTGCAAAACTTTATTCTTAAATATATAACAGAATCCAAAACAACATTTTAACTACAGGTAGCAACAAATGTTATAGCATAGAATCCAGATGTTTTGGATGAATAGAAGTAAGGTTCATCATTGTCTTAGACACAAAGAACAGCAGAAAATAATTTCACTTGTGACCGGGGACCTTTGCCTGAGGCCTTTGCTTGTAGCTCCTTGAGTTTCTCTTGCTCATTTTGTTTCTGCTTGAAAGCTTATCTTCTTTGACCATTTCCTTGGTCTGGGTTGTTTCAGAGGCTTCTTGCCATTTTTGTGGCCAGACATGAAGCCAGCCATCCCTTCCCCAGACCTGCCACTGAAAATGGTTTCTACCTACAACCAGGAGAAGATAACGTAGATGAATGGGATCTTCTAAGACTCAAATCCCTATGCACATCCAAAAACTTCTCCAACAGGGTAAAAAGGGAAGCCACTGACTGGGAAAAAGTATTCGGTAATAACATATCAGATAAGGGACTTATATCCAGAATTTATGAAATACTTGAGCACCACAACAAGATAAAGGTAAAGAATCCAATAGAAAAATGGGCACAGGATATGAACAGGCACTTCACCGAAGAAGACATTCAGATGGCTAACAAGCACATGAAGAAATGCTCAAAATCCCTAGCCCTAAGAGAGATGCAAATTAAAACAACTATGAGATATCATCTCACCCCAGGCAAAATAGCAAAATTTAACAGAACAGCAAGCAACAAATGCTGGCGAGGTTGTGGAGAAACTGGAACCCTGATTCACTGTTGGTGGGAGTGTAAAATGGTGCAACCCCTGTGGAAAGCAGTATGGCGCTTTCTCAAAAAGTTGCAAATAGAGATACCATTTGACCCAGCAATTCCACTACTGGGAATATACCCTGAAGAGACCATAGCTGACATCCAAGCAGATATATGCACACCCATGTTTATTGCAGCTTTGTTCACAATAGCAAGGAGTTGGAAACAACCTAAGTGCCCATCAACAAACGAATGGCTAGAGAAGCTGTGGTATATTCGCACAATGGAATACTATGCTGCATTGAAAAACAAGGAACTCATGCAATATTATTCAAAATGGTTGACTCTGGAGAACATTATGCTGAGTGAAATATCCCAGTCACAAAAGGACAAATATTACATGATGCCACTGTTGTAGAATGGGACTGTCCTTGGGGTTGGGGAGAGACTGAGTAAGATGGGTTCAATAATGTATACTGCACTGAAACAGAGGAGGGAGAAAACTGTTTAAAAGAGATATGTGACTAGGTATTTCTGTCATCACAGGAGTCTAAAGTGATGGCTACATGGTGGAGGGGACCTGGGGGAGGGTTTGTAAAACAATGAAAGAATCTTTTCTTTTACTTTTCCATAATTTTTGACTCATATACTTATAACTTGCTAGTTAAATTTGTGTCTTCTAGGTTGCAACACCCCCATGATACATCTTCAAGGATATGAACATGTACGGCTAAGCACAATTAATAACAGTGCATCTAAATTCCAAAATCAATCTCCATAATAGTCTATGTGTTTCTTACTGCCAAAGGGGCCCATTAGAGTAGTGAGAGAAGATCTTCACCCTGAAACCCACAGCGTCCCTTTTCAGCAGGAAGTAGCTAAGAGAATACGCCATCCCCTTTTCCTTATGAATCAGGGTGAAGTCTCTCAGGGAGGAGTGATAGGGAATGGCAAAGGACACACTGACAAAGGGGATTAATCAGAACTGGCTTTGAAAAGCACTGTGGCAATTGGACAATTAAAACGGACATGGGGGGGGAAGAAGAATGAACTGGGGAGGAGGGTAGAGAGAATGGTGCAGCAATGAAGGAATGAAAACCCCAAATCCCTGTAAATGTTCATTAAAACTAATAAAATTTAATAATAATAATATAAAATGCAAAAAAAGAAAATGGTTTCTATATTTTTGTATTCTAGAATACTTATCTCTATTTGTTAGCAAAATTTAGTTGCAAATGGTGAAAAAATGGTGGAATTGGCTTAATTTTTAGAAAGGAGTGTATTGGCAGGCTGTTTCTTGCTTCTGATGGACTCAAATAGTATCTACTTCCTTGGTGAGTACTCTTTTAGTAGGCAGAGTCTTTTTTCTGATATCAAGCTGCTGCTCTACTGCTTCCATCTATTAGACAAGAGACTTAATTTCCCTAGTAGTTGGAATAAAGGTCCCAACACTTAATCTTGAAAGTTCTGATTTGGGTCATGTTGTCATATGCCTGTTCTTGAGCCAATCTGAGGGGCAGGGAGCTATGAAGATTTGAGATATGGTGATTCCTTGGGTTGTTATCCAAGAGTTGCATGTGTAACAAAGGAAAAAAGAGAGAATGAAAGGGAGAAGTATTGGATCACTTATTATAACAAATTATGACTTACACTGAGAAGAATGGGAATCCCAGAACACTTTATTGTGCTCTTGTGAAACCTATACTAGACCAAGAAACCATTCTCCATACAGAACAAGAGAATACGGTATGGTTTAAAATCAGGAAAAGTGTGTATCAGGGTTGTTTCCTTTCTCTATACAGTTTCAACTTGTATGCTGAGCAAATCGTTCAAGAAGCTGGAATATATTATGAAGATTGTGACATCAGCATTAGAGGAATATTCATCCACAAGATGTATTATGCAGATGACACAAATTTGCTGAAAGTGAAGAGAACTTGAAGCACTTGCTGTGAAAGATCAAAAACTATAGCCTTCAATATGGATTACATCTAACATCAAGAAAACAAAAATCCTTATCACTGGACCAATAGGCAATATCATGTTAGATAGAGAAAAGACTGAAGTTGTCAATGACTTCATTTTACTTGGATCCACAGTCAACACCATTGGTACCACCCGTTAAAAAAACAAAGACAGGTTGTACTGAGAAAATTGCTGTCAAGGACCTCTCCAAAGTGGTAAAGAACAAAGATGTCAGTTTAAAGACTAAGGTACATCTGATAAAAGCCATTTTTTTAATGTAAGTGCCATTGAGTTGAATGTGACTCTGAGTGACCCTATGAACAACAGATCTGAGCCCTGCCCTATCGTTTGCTATCTACATCCTTTCTGACCTGTTGTTGTTGCTTAGTGCCGTTGAGTCATAGACGACTCATAGCGACACTATGAATGAACGGCCTGAGCACTGTTCGTACATAGAGTTTCCGGAGGCAAGCCATTTCGGAAGTGGATGCGGCTCCTGCTTCCAGGCTTGTTTTAGTCGGGAAGCTCCAGCCAAAACTGTCCACCATGGGTACCCATTATCACTATTGGCACATCACTGTCACAGTCTTCAGCATCACAGCTGCCATGAGTTACCTCTGTACAGCAATGCACACACCAGTGCTATACCACCTAGAAGAATGTTTGACAGGAAAACAATTTGAACCTGGCCGAGGGCCACAGATGACAATCACCCACCTTCGGCTTGGTAGCATAACTTCCTTTCCACTAGGCCAACATAGTTCTCTCTTTCTGACATATTTGAGCCTATTCCTGAAGTCTCTGTGCCAGTTCATCTTGTTGGGGGTCTTCCTCTCTTTTTCTGACCTTCTGCCTTTCCAAGATGTCCCTTTCCAAGGAATAGCTTCTCCTAACAACATGCCCAAATATAGGAGATGAAGCTTTGTCACTTTTGCCTCCAGGGAGCACTCAGCACTTTCTCCAAGACAGATCTGTTTGTTCTTTTGGAAGTCCATGAGATAATCAGCTTTATTCTCCAGTACCACAGCTCAAAGACATCAGTTCTTCTTCTGTCATCCTTACTCATTGTCCAGTTCTCAAATGCATGGCAAGTGATATGAAAGACCATGGTCTGAGTCAGGTGCACTGTAACTGACATAATTGCCCCTCAATAATTTGGAGAAGTCTCTGACTGCAAATTTTCCCAGAGCAACTCATCTCCTATCTCTTGACTGTTGGTACTGAAGGAAGTTGTTGATTGTGAATCCAAGTGAAATGAAATAGTTGACACTTTCAATCTTTTCTCTGTCTATCATGATCCAAAGTACTGAAGAGCAATGGTGTCTATCTGGAGACTAAGGTGCATCTGATACAGGCCATGGTCTTCGCAATCACTCGTTATGCATCAGAGAGTTGGACAATGACCAAGGAGGATAGAAGGAGAATTGATGCCTTTGAGCTGTGGTGCTGGAGAAGAGTATTGAATGTACCATGGACTACTAGGAAAACAAACAGATTCATGCTGGAAAGGGTCAAACTGGGCGGCTCCTTGGAGGCAAGGATTGTGTGGCTCTAACATACTTTGGACATGTTGTAAGGAGGGATAGGTCCTTGGAGAGGGACATCATGATTGGGAGGGTGGAGGGACAGAGCAGGAGGGGAAGGCCCTCTATGAAGTGGATTGATTCAGTGACTGGGGTAATCAGGATGTGTATATCGGAGACAGTGCGATTGGCACAGGACAGAGCAGGGTTTAGGGCTGTTGTACATAGGGTTGCTATGAGTCACAAGTGACTCGACAGCACATACCAACAACAACAACAACATCATGATGTTGCCTATCAGTCCAAAGATGTTCTCAGTTACTTCCTGTGCATGTGAAAGTTGGACATTGAATAAGGATGACAGAAGAATTGATCCCTTGAATTATAGTGTTGGAGAAAACTACTGAATATTCCATGGACTGTCAAAGAACAAACAGATCCCTCTTGGATGAAGAGCAATGAGGTTGCTTCTTAGACAAAGGATGGTGAAACTTTATCTCACTATTTTGGGCATGATGTTAGGAGGAGCCATTTCTTGGAAAAGGACATCATGCGGTGAAGGGTCAGTGAGAGGAAGATCCTCAACAAGACAGGTTGACAAACTGACTGTAACAATGGGCTTGTGTATACCAGAAAGTGTGCGGATGGTGCAGGATAGGGGAAGGTTCAGATCTGTTGTTCATAGAGTCACTATGGGACCTAGTAGTCTTGATGGCACCTAGCAACAATTCTTACTTCGGAATATGCTTTCTATAGGAGAAATACTAAAATCAAGAGCGGCATATGTGGAAGATCATTAGACTGATTTGGACTCTCTCTGCTTGCAACTAGGAAATCTAGTGTTATTGTTGCTGTGTACTGTTGGGTCTGAACCAACCCATAAGTTGACCCTCTCGTGGGTTTTCAGAGGCAGTTAATCACATGGGAGGAGACTGCTCATCCTTCTCTCGCAGAGCTGCTGGTGGCCTTGAACTACATGCTTTTGGCATTGCAGCAATCAAATAAAGTTTTGACAATTAAAGCATTATCATTGTCATTCTCCCTAAAAGTCTTTCTAAATTCAAAGAGGTTTTTAATTACTTGAATCACATAACTACTTGAATCACTATACACATTATGAAACTTCTTTTAGATTTCTGGAAAAGAAAAATATTTAAACATTTCAAGTTTAAAAATTCTATGTGGGTGAGCCGCCATCTAAGATACCTAGATACAACTATGGATTTTTTTTTTAATTTGTCTGAAGCAAAAGAGAAAATAGGAAACCAAAGACTCAGACTAGAAAATAGTTGACATGGCTAATAGCCTGCAGGAACCTGGTTCATAGCTCTAAGATCAAAAGAACTAACCTGGCTACTATTACTGACCATTCTGATGAAGACTCTAATAGACGGATCCATTAAGAAATGGGAGCAAACACTGCAATACCAGAGGTACGCAGTTCAAATCCACCAGATGCTCTGCTGGAGAAGGCGGGACAATCTCCTCCTGTACCAGTCAGATCTGATTTGACAGTACACACAAAAAATAATAAAAAAATTAAAAGAAAAAAAATGGGAGAAAAATGTGAAACAGAACCTAAAATCCTTTTTTAAAAAAGAATCCAGACTCGATAGACTGAGACTAGAATACTCCCTGAGATTATCACCTTGAGATACTTTTGAGTCCTAGACCTAAATGATCTATTGAGGCCACCTTTTTGCTAAATAACAGATTGGCTCATAAAGAAAAACATCGAACAGAATAACTTGCCTTAAAATAATCTATGTGGAACCAAATGGTAAAAAAATTACTCAAAAGCAAAGATGAGAAGGTTAAGGGGGCAGGGAAACACAAAACCAACAAAAACCCAAACACACTGCTATCAAACACGCTCTAACTCACCCAATAGTATAGAATAGTGCTGGCCATAGGGTTTCCAAGCCTGTAAATGTTTAAAGAAACAGACTGCCGTATCTTTTGTCCACACAGCAACTGGTAGCTTGGAACTACTTACCTTTCAATTATCAGCTGAATACTTTAACCACTGTACCATCAAGCCTCCTACTGGGAAACTAGATTACTAGAAATGGTCATACCAGAATGTAATCTATGATAAAAGGAGATTCTGTGAAAATGTGGTGTTTGTTTTTTTAAAAAAAAAATCAGTAAATAATTTGTATGTTGTTGTGTACCACTGAGTCAGAACTGATTCATAGCCAGCCCTCCAAAGGGTTTTTAGAGGCAGTAAATTGCATGGGAAGAGAGTGCTCATCTTTCTCCTACAGAACAGCTAGTGGATTCGAACTGCATGATTTGGGGATTGCATCCAGTTTCCACTGGGCCACCTATAGAAATTGTTAAACTGAAACTTAATTTGCTGTGTAAACTTTCACTTTGAACGCAATAAAAATACTATTTTAAACATTCCATTAGGAAGGAAAACCATGGAGGAGTTATTGCCTAAGAAACTGTTAAAGGTGTTAAAAATTTGGAAACAGATAGTGGCTACACTATGGAGAATATAATTAATGCTATTGACTGTAAAAGATAAAAATAGTTGAAATGGAAAATGATGTGATACATATTTTACCATAATAAAAATTCTACTAGAAAAAGGATATTAATTTAAAATGTAAAGTTTGTTATTGTACATTTTCTTATTTATTTAGTTATCTATATTATTGTCTTAGTTATCTATAACAGAAATGTTACAAGTAGATGGGTATAACAAACTGGATCTCACAGTTTGGAAAACTTGTTGTTGTTGTTGTTATGTGCCATTTAGTTGCTTGAGACTCATAGTGACTCTATGTAGAAAAGCTCTAAACTCTGCTCTATCCTGTACTAATCTCACAGCCTCTGACACACCCATCCCAATTACCCAGTCACTGAATCAATCCACCTCATAGAAGTTCTTCCCCTCTTGCGCCGTCCCTCAACTCTCCCAAGCATGATGTCCCTCTCCAAGGACCTGTCCCTCCTTACAACATGTCCAAACTATGTCACACAAAGCCTCATAATCCTTGCCTCCAAGGAGCAGCCTGGTTTAACCCTCTCCAGGATGAATATCTTTGTTTTCTTGGCAGTCCATGGTACATTCAATTCTCCTCTCCAGCACCACAGCTCAAAGGCATCAATTCTCCTTCTATCCTTCCCAGGCACTGTCCAACTCTCTGATGCATAACAAGTGGTTGCAAAGACCATGGCCTGTATCAGACGCACCTTAGTCTCTAGAGTGACACCGTTGTTCTTCAGTACTTTGGAGAGGTCTCTAACAGCAGACTTTCCATCGCAATACATTTTTTGATGTCCTATCTGCTGGTGCCAAGAATGTTAACCATGGAGCCAAGCAAACTAAAGCTGTGTACAATCTCAATCTCTTCACCATCCATCCTGATGCTGCCAATTGGTCCAGTGGTGAGAATCTTTGTCTTCTTTACATTGAGCCTCAATCCATATTGGAGGCTGCAGTCCTTGACCCTCTGCAGCAAGCGCTTCAGGTCCTCCTCAGTTTCAGCAAGCTGGGTAGTGTCATCTGCATAACGCAGATTGTTAATAGATCTTCCACCAATCCTGATGCCACACTTCTCCTCAGAGAGCCCAGCCTCTCAGATAATCTGTTCTGCATACAGGTTGAAAAGGTATGGAGATAGGACACATCCCTGGCGTACACCTTTCCCAATTTTGAACCATGCAGTGTTTCCTTGCTCTGTTCTGACGGCTGCCTCTTGGTCCAAGTACAGGTTTCGCTTTAGAACGATCAAGTGTCCTGGGATTCCCATTCTTCTCAGAGTCAGCAGCAGTTTGTTATGATCCACATAACTTAGCTTTCAGCTAAGATCCATCTAACATCAGCTACAATATCCCTAATACCACGACCCCTTCTAAACCCAGCCTGGACTTCTTGCAGTTCTCTGCTGATGTGCTGTTTCAGTCATTTTTGGATAATCTTCAGTAGACTCTTGCCTGCATGTGAAATCAACAATATTGTTCTATAGTTTCCACACTCAGTTGGGTCACCCTTCTTTGGAATGTGAACATGTAGAGATCTTTTCCAGTCAGTTGGCCAAGTGGTTGTTCTCCAGATTTCTTGGCACAACTTGGTGAGCACATCCAGGTCACCATCCGTTAGCTAAAATACATCAATTGGTATACCATCTATCTATTCCTGGGGCCTTATTTTTTTGCTATTTCCTTCAAAGCAGCTTATACTTCTTCCTTCATCACCATAAGCTCTTGCTCATATGTTATTTCATTAAATTCTTCTGTGTCTGCCAATTCCTTTTGATACAGCTGAGTAAGGCTCATAGCAACCCTATGAACAACATATTTGAACCCTGCCCTATCCTGTGCCATTCTCACAATCTCTGATACACTTGAGCCCATTGTTACAGTCACTGTGTCTGATGGTCTTCCTCTCTTTCACTGTCCCTCCACCTTTCCAAACATGATGTCCCTCTCCAAGGAATATCCTCTCTTCATAACATGCCCAAAGTATGTGAGATGAAGCTTTATCATCTTTACCTTCAAGGAGAATCCTGGATGCATCTTCACCAAAGCATATGTTTGTTCCTTTGACAACCCGTAGGATATTCAGTAGTCTTCCCCCACCCCTAGTTGAAAGTCATCAAATCTTCTGTCATCCTTATTCTTGTTCAGCTTTCAGATGCATAGCAAGTGATTAAAAAGACCATGGCATACCTGATAGTCCTTCAACTAACATCAATGCTCCTCAATAATTTGGAGAGGTCTCTGTTACATACTTTTCCAGTTGAATACTTCTCCTAATCTTCTGACTGCTGGTATCAAGTATATTGATTGTGGATCCAAATAAGATGAAGTCATAGACAGTTTCAGTCTTTACTCCATCTATATATGCCTATTGGCCAAGTGGTGAGAATTCTTGGTTTTTTGTGGAGATGTAATCCATATTGAAGGCTGTAATCTTTGATCTTCTGTAGCAAGCACTTCAGATTTCCTCACTTTCAGCAAGCAAGTTTCTGTCATCTGCATAATGAAGGTTACTGATGAGTGTTCTCCAATCCTGATGCCACATTCTTCTTCATAGATCTAGAAAACTAGAAGTATAAATTCAGAGTGCCAACCCTAAGGGAAAACAGAAGTCTTTTGGTCCTGGAGGAAGATTTTTATATTCTTGCAATATTTGTGGACCCAGTGTTTTGTGGAGTTTTATACATATCTTGGCATCAATCTTCCTCACGGGTCTGGAAGGTTCTAAATAAAAGTACTTCACATTTTCCCATGTCCTTGCCTCTTAGAGATGAAAAACAATATTATTATCTCTGATAAAATTCTGACCATTGCTCATGCTTTCTATTCATCCTATACTTTACTTTTCATCATTCATATTGAGTTTCTTATTAGTTTGTTTTCCAATTTAATTTGTATCATCTTTTGGCTTATGCAACTTCATTATGCATATGGACAAGCCACACCTCCCCATTTCTTCTTCAAAATCTTTTTAACTTAAACAATGCCAACAGCTAGCCTTTCCTTTCCAAATATACACACCCCACCATGCTCATACTCTGGATTTTTTTGTCACCTAAGACCACCAGTATTCTGCAGTCTGAAATTCCTTATATCATTCTTCCCTTCTAGCTCTTTCATTTCCTTACTCCTAGTACTATGGTTCATCAATATCATTTAACTTTATATTTAAAAAAATTTTTATTCATGTAAGTTGTGTTTATATAATAATTCATATACATTGTTTCATCATGTATATGGTGTTTTATATACTCATTCTTCTACATTGTTTTATATAACCATTTAGATTGTGTTTTATATAATTAATTACTATTATTGTATACCTTCTGCCACTTCATTTCTTCAAGTCCTCAGAAATTTATCTTTTTACCTTCATCTTTCCTTCCCAATCATCAGTCCTCTCTTGTTTTTATTTCCTTCCCTACTTAATTAGTCTTGGATGACTTGTGAAATTCTACCCACAATTCCTCTGAAAAAAAAATAGGTTGTTATTATGGTTGAATTGTGTCACCCAAAGATAGATGTTGAAATCTTATACTTTGTAAGTATAACTCTATCCAGAAATGAAAGTTTTATTTGTTTTGTTAATGAGGTCTTAGTAGGTTAAAGTATGTCCAAACCTAGTCACTTCTAAATAGTAAAAGATAGGCAGAGAAACACACATAGGGAGAAGTTGCCATGTGAAGATTAGAACAGCAAGGATTGCTACAGATACCAGAAAGTAGTAGTGAAGTCACAAAGGGAATCAACATGGTCAAGACCCTGGTTTAGACTGTTAGCCTCTAAGAGTGTGAGAAAATACATTTTTGTTACTTAAATTCATCCACTTGAGGTCTTTTTTGTTGCAGCAGCAGTGACGAGGTTACTAATACAAATCAGTCATGGCAGATTAGATAATTTTGTTTGCTTTATCTAAAGGTAGACTAAACATAAGGGACCAACAGTAGTTCATATGGTTCATGCTGAATGGACCTAACTCTTTTAAAGGAGTTTTAAAACGCACAGATAAATGAAAGCAAGCAGAGAGAACAGTCAGTTTATGCAGAGGAGGAGAGAGAAACTAGACAATAAGAAGATGAGTTATGAATATAGTAAAGCCCTTGGAGATTAGGTTGACATGATCGCAATAATGGGCTTAAGTGCTGCAGAGCAAATGAACATCAACTTCTAGGGAGGTTAGAAGACAACTGGGTAATCTAAGCTAACACTGGAATGTTAGGTCTTCTTTTATAGCCTAGAAATTTTTCATTTTTCCTTTATGACTATCTGTACTTTCCTGAGCTTGCTTCCATTTAGTGTCTTTAAACTTCTTCCTTAGCTGACGATGTCTTAGATTCTTGCCACCTGACAAAACTTTAATGATTCACTCAATTGTTTGCCACCTCAATTCTCATCCTGCCATCATCCTTGTCCTTCTATTGCATCTGCTTCATAAACCCTGAATGAATCTACTCTTTTATCTTCTTGGCCACTAAACTCTACTGGGAAGGGGGTGAAGTGGGGGAAATAATAAAAAGAATTATAAACATGTTGTTTGCCATTGATTTAGAACCGTCTCATAAAAAAAAAAAGAACCGTCTCATAGCTGACCTTCCAAGCATATTTTCAGAGGCAGTAAATTGCACAGGAGAAGACTGCCATCCATCTTCCATGGAGATGCTGGTGGATTTGAGTCATGTGCCTTTGGGATTGCAGAGCAGCTACTTACTACTAGGCCACCAGAACTCCATATGCTTTTGTTAGGTGCTGTCAAGTCGACACAACTTATAGCAACCCTATGAACAGCCAACCTGTAACTTGCCATCCTCATCATCTCTGAAACGCTAGACAACTATCAACTTGCTTCTTCTCCACCTGGACCTTTCATGGACAGAATTATCCTTGCAATATTTCCCATTCAAGTTTATTTCTACTTCTTTCAAATGCTGCTTTAAAGATTTACTAAGAGCCAAAACTGTTGCCATTGAGTCAATCCTGAATTAATGGAGTCGATTCACCCCTGTAGGATTCCACACAATGACTTCATTAGGGTTTCCAAGGTTGTAACCTTTACAGAAGCAGACTGCCACATCTAGCTCCTTAGGAACATCTGGTGAGTTGGAACCACTGACTTTTTTTGCTCTTCTCTATATCTCCTTCAGGGAAGCTCGGTTGGCCATGTTGTTGTTAGGTATCATTGAGATCAGTATGACTCAACAACCCTACAAATAGTGGATCTGAACCCTTTTCTATCCTGTGCCATCCTCACAATATCTGACATACTTGAGCCCATTGCTACTGTCACTATGTCAATCCATCTGGTTGAGAGCATTCCTTTCTTTTGCTGTCCCTCCACCTTTCTAATCATGATGTCCGTTTCCAAGGAGTAGCCTCTCCTAGCAATATGCCCAAAATATGTGAGGCAAAGATTTATCATCTTTGCCTCCAAGGAGTACACTGGCTGCATCTTCTGCAAGACATGGCTGGTCTATGGGAAGTTCAGTACTCTTCTCCAACACCACAACTCAAAGGCATAAATTCTTCTTTTGTTATTTTTATTTATTGCCCAGCTCTGGGATACATAGCAAGTGATTGAAAATATCATGGCCTGAATGAAGCATGCCTTAGTCCTCAAACTGATACCATTACTCCTCTGTAATTTAGAGAGGTACACAATTGCAGACTTTCCTCCTGATCTCCTGACTGGTGGTCTAGTTGTGAGCACAGCCTAATGAAAGTCATGCAGTTTGAATCTGCCAACTGCTGTGCAGGAGAAAGCTGGGTAATCTCTTCCCATGTAATTAAGTGCCTCTGGAAACCCACTGGAGGATCAGCTATGGGTTGGTTCCAACTTGGTAGTATATAACAACAACAACATATCTCCTTCTAGCAAAAACTTTATCTGCTACTTCGTAAAGAAGTAGACTCTAAGTTTTGAGAGACCAGAATCCTCCAAAACCAAGCATATTACCTGGCCCATGGCAGCTGTCCAACAAATATATGTTGAATTAAAAACATACTGCGTGACTTAGGAATTTCTTTAATTTCTTGCCTGTGTCTGAACAATTTTCTCTGAGCTGCACTGCCGACCTAAACGTGCATAGTTAGAATTCACCAGCTGTTCACAGAAGAGAGCGGGCAATTTCTTGCCATACAATTTACAGCCTCTGAAATCTGCTGGAGGGTCAAATGTGAGTCAGTTTTGACTTGACTCGTTTGCAGGGAGATAGACTCTCGCTGTGATCTGCACTACTTTAGGGCACATCCTGGTTCATCCTGCCTGACAGTGTCTTCCCTTCATCAGCTCTCTCTTTTCTTCAGCCTCTAACATTCTCACCTCTCTTTTTAATTACAAATAAAAACAAACAAAACCTTTCCTGGAACCTAATCCCTGTCTAAGGAGCCTTAATGGTGTCATGCTGCTAACTCCTCAGTGAGAGACTCTATGGAAGAAAATCAGACATTTTCCTTTCTCAGATATTCACAGTCTAAGAAATCTGACTGAGGGTCACTGTAGTTAAGAGTTCACTTGAAATCAGCAGGTTTGGGGGGTTAAGAGTTCCTATCTAACTGCCATCCTTTTGTTATAATATTTTGCTTTGCCTTTTCAAGCTTCCCTTTGAAATCTACTGTTCGGCTCTTTTACTTCAGCATCCCTTCCTTTGTTTTGGCTTTCTGACTCTTTAATGCTGTTTTCACTATCTTTTCTGACATTCATTTTGGTTTTTTCTTTCTCCTCTGTCTTCATAATGACCTTCTGCTCTCTTCATGGATGAGATATCCTTGACTCATCTCACAGCTCTTCTGCCTCACATTTGTACTTGAGATGATTTTTAAATTCATATGGGATATACTCAAGGTTGTATTTTGGTTCTTGTGGACTTGTTTTTGTTTTCTTCATGTTCCGTTTGAACTTGCATATGAGTAATTGATGGTCTGTTTCAGTTAGCACCTGAGTTGGGTTTTTTTATTATTATTATTAAATTTTATTAGTTTTAATGAACATTTACAGAGATTTTGGGTTTTCATTCCTTCATTGTTGCACTGTTTTCTCTACCCTCCTCCCCAGTTCGTTTTTTTCCTCTCGCCCCCGAATGTCTGTTTTAATTGTCCAATTGCCACAGTGCTTGTCAAAGCCAGTTCTGATTAATCTCCTTTGTCAGTGTGTCCTTTGCCATTCCCTATCACTCCTCCCTGAGAGAGACTTCACCCTGATTCATAAGGAAAAGGGGATGGCGTATTCTCTTAGCTACTTCCTGCTGAAAAGGGATGCTGTGGGTTTCAGGGTGAAGATCTTCTCTCACTACGCTAAAGGGCCCCTTTGGCAGTAGGAAACACATAGACTATTATGGAGATTGATTTTGGAATTTAGATGCACTGTTATTAATTGTGCTTAGCTGTACATGTTCATATCCTTGAAGATGTATCATGGAGGTGTTGCAACCTAGAAGACACAAATTTAACTAACAAGTTAAAAGTACATGAGTCAAAAATTAACAAGCAATAATATTCTGAGTAGAGGTTCTAGTAGTGGCACAAATCAAGTTAAAGAGGGAAGGTGGTTCTTACAATAAAAGGCCTATAGACTAGCACTTTGTCTATTATAGTGTACAGGTTAGGAACCACAAGATGTAGAGGCTCAGCTATGTCATTTATGCTTCTTAAGTCCTGGAGCAAATTCCATCTACCACTGGGCTGTTTTACAACTCGGAAGTTCACATGCAAGGTAGAGGTGAAGTAAGGAACTGCTTATGAGGTTTTCCGTCCATTCCAACAACTAAGAGATAGTGAGAAGAGTTGGGACCTCAGAAGGCTTTTAGGACCAATTAGTAGGCTCTGTGCTCAGGAGAAAATGAATATACTTACCAGTAATGTTAATGCTCATCCACGGCTCTTCTGGGAGGATCTAAATCGTTGAAGCGCTGAGTTGGTTTTGATAGGGCTTCTATAACATAGCTACCTATGTTCCTCTGTTATTTATAGGGTTTCAAAGGCCAGCTATTTATGAAGTGGCTGACCAGTCTTTCTTTTTTTTTTAAAAATTGTACTTATTTATAGAATTAGTTTCAGTTGCATGATATTCTATTAATGTACATTACCAGTCTTTCTTACTAGTCTCTCTTAATCTAGGATCTCTGCTGCATCCTGTCCACCACCGATGACTCTTCTGGTATTTAAAATACTGGTGGCATACCTCCCAGCATCATAGCAACCCACAAGTTACGTCAGTACAGCAGACTGACAGAAAAGTACTATACTAATAAGAAAGAGCAAATTATAAACAAGCAAA
>NW_006399844.1:8374157-8398585 GCF_000299155.1 Elephantulus edwardii | reverse complement strand
TAGAATCTTGCTTGCATGTGAAATCAATGACACTGTTCTGTAGTTTCCACACTCAGTTGGGTCACCTTTCTTTGGAATGGGAACAAATATAGATGGGAGCAAACATATACACATCTAAAATATAAAGTAAATATGTATGTGTGTGTGTGTGTGACAGCACATGATTATCATCTGCAACTCCTGTGTGTTTACCTTTCAGTCTATCAAAGGAGTATTTCCAAGTTTTGTGTGGGAGTCTGAAGCATATAAAATTTGTAGATTCTTTAAAAGACAAAGAATGCAAATATACATCTTCTCCAAATTTTATAAAAATATATGGTTATGTGAATACATTGATGAACCTGCTCAAGGGTCTTGGAAGGGGCCTATGGTAGTGAGACACTCAAGTTCCTAAAGACTTCTTCCTGTATTTTATTCTAAGGATTTCCTAGTTTTATCTCTTACATTTAGCTTTATGATCTGTTTTGAGTAGATTTTTGCATATAATAACAGGAAGGGGTATAAGTTTATTCTTTTGCTTATGATACCTATTTGTCTCAGTGCTATTTGTAGAAAATACTATTCTTTCCCCACTGAATTGTTTTGGCACCCTTGTAAAAATACCCAACAGATCCAAATTATGAAGATTTATTTCTGAACTCCTCCATTTTTTTAATTCATCTATATATATATTCTTAGACTAGAACTACATAGTCCTGGTTATACTTATTTTTAAGAAACACTTAGGAACTTTCCCATATCCTATTCCTCTAGTCACACACAGAATTAGATATCCTTTAGTCTTTTATAATATAGTAACTTGAATCTACTTATATAAGAGCAAGGGTAGTGTAAGGATAGCCATATCTGATCCTTACCAACTCCACAAAGGGAAATTGTCCTCATCAACAATATCCACAACACACAAACCAATTTCCATGAGCTCAGACATGTTCCCCACACACCTACACTTCTTTCTAGTCATTCCAACACCAATCTTTCTGCTCTACTGGATCTGAAATCCATTGTGATAGCTCACAGACCCCACAGAACATGTTAGAAAAGGTGAAAGGCTATTATTCAGATTGGCAGAAAGATACAATCACTTAGTCAGGACAGCTTCTGAAATGTGCTCATAGGCACTTCAGCCTTGAGGCTTTAGACTAGAGTTACAAAGCTCTTAGTCCTGCCAATTAAGCTAGTCATCAGTAAACTTGGGCAAAGGATCTAAGCTCTACTTCCACGAGGTAGCAGTCCCAAAATCAGTTCTGCCTCATGTCAAGTGTCTGGTTCTCTCTGGTGGCTGCTGCTATTGCTGCTCTGTAGGTTTGGCTAGTCCAAGGATTTCTGGCCCCAAAAGGGTGCACGGCATGCTTTTTTCCTTCTTTGCTGAAAATGAGATTCTCAAAATCTGCTGCTGAATCTACTCAATTTAGTGATGAGACTAGCCTATGTCCTTGTGGATAGGCTAATGTGCCCTATTCACATATTCCCACCTATTCACATGGCAAAGTCAAAGTCAATGGCTAGGGAAGTAATTTTGAACAAAAAACCCATAACACCACATAGAGAATTTCTTCTCTCATCACTTACTGCAGAGAGTCAAGGACTGCAGCCTTCAGTATGGACTGAGGCTCAATGTCAGGAAGACAAAGATTCTCACCACTGGATCAATTGGTAGCATCAGGATGGATGGCGAAGAGATTGAGAGTCCTCACAGCTTCAGTTTGCTCGGCTCCACGGTCAACACTCTTGGCACCAGCAGCCAGGAAATAAAAAAACATATTGCGATGGGAAAGTCTGCTGTTAGGGACCTCTCTAAAGTACTCAAGAGCAACAGTGTCTCTCTGGAGACTAAGGTGTGCCTGATACAGGCCATGGTCTTTGCAATCACTTGTTATGCATCAGAGAGTTGAACAATGACTAGGGAGGACAGAAGGAGAATTGATGCCTTTGAGCTGTGGTGCTGGAGAAGAGTATTGAATGTTCCACGGACTGCCAAGAAAACAAACAGATTCATCCTGGAGAGGATTAAACCAGGCTACTCCTTGGAGTCAAGGATTCTGGGGCTTCGTCTGACATACTTTGGACATGTTGTAAGGAGAGACAGGTCCTTCAAGAGGGACATCATGTTTGGTAGGGTAGAGGGACAGCGCAGGAGGGGAAGGCCCTCTATGAGGTGGATTGATTCTGTGACTGGGGTAATCGGGATGGGTGTGTCAGAGACAATGCGATTGGCACAGGTTAGAGCAGGGTTTAAGGTTGTTGTACATAGGGTCGCTATGAGTCGCAAATGACTCGAAGCACATAACAACAACAATCATGGTAGAGCTGCTTGGTTCTTGTCTGCTCTCCCATTAAAACTGCAAAAGGGCAGGGATTTGCCATGTCTACTTTTGAAACCTTTCAATTTAACAGAGTTATAATAATGTCTCTAAATATTAAGAAAAAATAGATATGTCTAGGAAGAAATACAGCCAGAGTGTTCCTTAGAGGCAAAGATGATGAGACTTAATTTCAAATATGGTGAGCATGGGATGTGGAGACAATCTCTGGAGAAGACCATCATCATCAGAAAAGTAGTTTGGTGAAGGATAGGAGGTCTCTAAAGGAGTCCAGTGACTGCAGCAATGGGCACAGCAATGACTGTGAGGGTGGTACAAGATCAGGCAAAGTTTCTGATCTGTTGTACATCAGGTCATTACGAGTTAGAATTAACTTGATAGACTCTAACAACAACCATAAACATATTTAGTGAATTTAAAAATAAATTTTAACTGCTGTGGTGGTCAAAACAGCGTGGTACTGGTACAATGACAGACACATAGATCAATAGAATAGAATTGAGAACCTAGAAATAAGCCCATCTGCCTATGGCCAACTGATTTTTGACAAGGAGATGAAATCAGTTAAGTGGGAAAATGACAGCCTTTTTAACAAATGGTGTTGGCAAAATTGGAAAACTATCTGTAGGAAACTCAAGCAAGATCCACACCTTACTCTATATACAAAAACCAACTCAAAGTGGATCAAGGACTTAAGACTAAAACCAAGGACTATAAACTTCATTAGAGAAAAGCTAGGAAGAACTCTAGAAGCCCTAATCCACAATACAAACAGTCTTCAAGCATCCTGCAAAATCTACAACTAGGAAGGATAAAATTGATGAATGGGACTTTCTAAGAATAAAATCCCTATGCACATCCATAAACTTCTCCAAAAGGGTAAAAAGGGAAGCCACAGACTGGGAAAAACTATTTGGTAATGACATGTCAGATAAGGGTCTTGTATCTAGAATTTATAAAGTACTTGATCACCACAAGAAGATAAAGGTAAACAACCCAATTGCAAAATGGGCGCAGGATATGAACAGACACTTCACCAAAGAATACATTCAGATGGCGAACAAATACATGAAGAAATATTCAAAATCTCTAGCTCTGAGAGAGAAGCTAATCAAAACAGCTATGAGATATCTCACACCAGTAAGAAAAGAAAAATTTAACAGAACAGCAAACAACAAATGCTGGGGGGATTGCGGAGAAACTGGAACCCTTATTCATTTTGGTGGGAGTGTAAAATGGTGCAACCACTGTGGAAGGCAATATGGGGCTTTCTCAAAAAGTTGCAAATAGAAATACCATTTGACCCAGCAATTCCACTAGTGGGAATATACCCTAAAGAAACAAGAACTGCCACCCAAGCAGATATATGCTCACCCATGTTTATTGCAGCTTTGTTCACAATAGCAAAGAGTTGGAAACAACCTAAGTGCCTATCAAAAAATAAATGGATAGAGAAGCTGTGGTATATTCACACAATGGAATACTATGTTGCATTTAAAAACAAGGACCTCACGAAATATTATACAAAATGGGTGACCCTGGAGGACATCATGCTGAGTGAAATTTCCATCACAAAAGGACAAATATTGTATAGCACCACTGTTGTAAAGTGGGACTGACATTGGAGTTTGGGAAAACTAAGGGGATAAATAATGTATACTGCATTGAAACAGATGAGGGAGAGAACTGTTTTGGAGGAATATATGATTGGGTATTATTGTCATGACAGGAGTCTGGCATGAAAGCTGCAGAGTGGAGTAGACTGGGGCGGTGGGGGTGCTGGGGGTTGTATAATAATGAATTATTTATTTTTTTTTTCCTTTTCAAAGAGAAAAGCAAACTGGGGGGAGGGGTGGGCAGAGAGGAAAGTGTGCATCTATGAATGAATGGAAATCCAAAGTCTCTGTAAACTTTCATTAAAATAAGTTTTAAAAATCTATATGACTTTTTTAGAAATTACTTTAACATTTTTCCATTTTCTGTTACATGTGGCCAATCAGATATTATTTATTTGATGTGAAGTGCTCAGTCAGAAATACAGTTTGTTCTTTCTATGTGAAAATATAGATAGCTTTTATGATAAACTTGTAACAAAGTTGTTGTTGTTGTTGTTGTTAAGTGCCATCGAGTCATAGGTGACTCATAGCGACCCTATGACACCTGTATAACTTTATTCCTTTCTCCAGATCCTTAGGGTTTCCAGAGGCAAGCTATTATGGAAGTGGATGCCACTACTGCTTCCAAGTAGTAACTGCTAATCATAAATAAGTGAAATTAACAAGAATTTATTGAGCATTTATAGTGTAAAGATTGATGTCCCAGGTGCTGACTAGACTATAAATAGCTTTAAATGTATATAGAAGTATGTGACCTAAAGTATGGGAGCACAAAAGGCACAACTACTCATTCTCTTGATCTGGAGCAAAGGAGTCTTCATGTCCCTGTGAGCCTGGCTACATGGTGTTTGGCTGCCACTGCTGGACACTCAAAAGGGGGTCACTGTAGAAGATCTCTGACAGAGTAGGAGGAAAATGTGGAACAAAACTTAAATAATGAAAAAAACAGTTATTTACTGGTCTGATAGAGACTTATGGAACCCCTAAGAATATAGTCCTAAGTCACACTCATAGCTTACCCGACAGGTTTCCGAGGCTATAAATGAAATGGGAAGAGATTGCCATCGTTTTCCTTATGAGTGATTAATGCGCTTGAACCACCAAGGAGGTGTGGTCTCTGAGTCAGCAGCCTAATTCTATGAACTATGCCACCATAGTGCTGTCATTCCTTAATTAGTTGATCCCTTATTCTTTGTCCAATTCTTTGCTGGTAGTATTTCATTTTAAGTAGTAATATTTGTCTTTTGAGCTCCATAGGCCTATTCCAGAAGGAGCTATGGTGCAACCCAAAGGCTGCACCTCTATTGTGGTTTGAATCCATCAGCGCCCCTCAGGAGGAAGATGGACGATCGCCTCTCGTGCAATTACAGCCTCCACAAACCTCCTAGAGGGTCAGCCATGAGTAGACTCTGACTCCATGGCAAGGGCTTGACTGATTTGTCTTTTACTTCTTTGATATCACGAATGTGTTCACAAGTCTCCATTTCCATTGCTATTACCCTAGACCAAATCCGTATCTCACACAGATTGTTATACTAGTCTTTGCTGTTTTACCCAATCCATGGCTACATTATAGGCAGAGTAAACTTTAAAAACATGAACTTCTGGCTCTGGTGGCCTAGTGGCAGGAAACTGTACTGCAGTCCCAGAGGTGCGCGGTTCAAATCCACCAGATGCTCTGCTGAAGAACGAGGAACAATCACCTCCTGTACCAGTCAGATCCAATTTGATGGTTGTTGTTGTTGTTGTTATGTGCCGTAGAGTCGCCTGCGACTCATAGCAACCCTATGTACAACATCCCTAAACTCTGCTCTGTTCTGTGCCAATCGCACTGTCTCTGACACTCCCATCTCGATTATCCCAGTCACTGAATCAATCCACATCATAGAGGGCCTTCCCCTCCTGCACCGTCCCTCCACCCCCCCCAAGCATGATGTCCTTCTCCAAGGACTGGTCTCTCCTCACAACATGTCCAAAATATGTTAGACAGAGCCTCAGAATCCTTGCCTCCAAGGAGCCACCCGGTTTAACCCTTTCCAGGACAAATCTGTTTGTTTTCCTAGCAGTCCATGGTATTCTCAATACTCTTCTCCAGCACCACAGCTCAAAGGCATCAATTCTCCTTCTATCCTCCTTGGTCATGGTCCAACTCTCTGATGCATAACAAGTAATTGCGAAGACCATGGCCTGTATCAGACGCACCTTAGTCTCCAGAGAGACACCATTGCTCTTCAGTACTTTGAAGAGGTCCCTAATAGCAGACTTTCCATGGCAATGTGCCTTTTAATTTCCTGGCTGCTGGTGCCAAGACTGTTGACTATGGAGCCAAGCAAACTAAAGCTGTGTACAATCTCAATCTCTTCACCATCCATCCTGATGCTGCCAATTGGTCCAGTGGTGAGAATCTTTGTCTTCTTGACATTGAACCTCAATCCATATTGTAGTCTGCAGTCCTT
The DNA here is from genome assembly GCF_000299155.1 of Elephantulus edwardii. Lineage (NCBI taxonomy): Eukaryota > Metazoa > Chordata > Mammalia > Macroscelidea > Macroscelididae > Elephantulus > Elephantulus edwardii. The sequence goes on along the minus strand of NW_006399844.1, from coordinate 8,392,189 downwards.
GACCCTCTGCAGCAAGCGCTTCAGGTCATCTTCAGTTTCAGCAAGCAGGGTTGTGTCATCTGCATAACGCAGATTGTTGATAAATCGTCCACCAGTCTTGACCCCACATTTCTCCTCATAGAGCCCAGCCTCCTGGATAATCTGTTCTGCATGTAGATTGAAAAGGTATGAAGATAGGATGCATCCCTGGCGTACGCCCTTCCCAATTTTGAACCATGCAGTGTTCCCTTGCTCTGTTCTGATGACTGCCTCCTGGTCCAAGTATAGGTTTCACATTAGAATGATCAAGTGTTCTGGGATTCCCATTCTTCTCAGAGTCAGCCATAGTTTGTTATGATCTACACAGTCAAATGCCTTTGCATAGTCAATGAAACACAGATAGACATTCCTCTGGTATTTCCTGCTTTCAGCTAAGATCCATCTAACATCAGCTACAATATCCCTAGTACCACGACCCCTTCTAAGCCCAGCCTGGACTTCTGGTAGTTCTCTGTTGATGTGCTGTTCCAGTCATTTTTGACGTTACACACATTGAAAAAAAACAAACAAAAAAACATGAACTTCTCTGCTTAAAATCCTTAATGTCCTCTATGGCTTTAAAATGAAATCTAAACTTCCTTTTATAATTTACAAGGGACTACATGATGCAGTTTTTGCTTCCCTCTCCAATCACATCAAATATCACTTAACTCCTCACTCATTATCTTCAGGCAATGTAGTCCTATTTTTTATTCTCAGCTCTTACTGTCTAGAATGCACTCTGAATCAAACCCATTGTTGTTAAGTAATTCCAACTCATGGAAACCATCTTTGGGGCTTCTGAGGCCATAAATCTTTACAGAAAGAGATGGCAGCACTTTCTTCGGAGTACCTTAGTGGATTTGAACCACTGACCTTTAAGTTGGATTAGGGATAAAGCACTATACCACTGGGAATTCATTTCAATAGTTTAAAAAGTTGCTCTTGCCTTTAGGTCTTAGCTTATGTTAATCATTCAAAAAGACTTTCATAAAAGTTCTCAACTAGAGGAGGTTTTGCTGAACACTTGGCACCAGCAGCCAGGAAATGAAAAGATTGCACTTGGATAGCCTGCTGTCAGAAGTGATGTCAGTTTAAAGACTAAGGCATACCTAATCCAAACCATAATCTTTTTCAATTACTTGCTAGGCAGCTGAAAGTTTGCCAACGAATAAGGATGACAGAAAGAGAATCAGTGCCTTTGTTGTGCTGGAGAAGAGTGTTGAATATCCCATGGGCTGCCAAAAGGACAAATATATTTTGGAAAAAATGCAGCTGGGTGCTCCGTGGAGGCAAGGATAGTGAAATTTTGTCTCACACACTTCAGGCATGTTGTTAGGAGGGGCTGGTCCTTGGAAAAGGACATCATGCTTGGAAAGGTAAAGGGTCAGTGAGATAGAGTGACACAGTGACTGTAACAATGGACTCCAGGGTGTCAGAGATGGTCAGAATGGCACAGGTTAGGGCAGGGTTCAAATCCGTTGTCCACCGGATCGCCCTGAGTTTTAGTCCACTCCATAGCACTTAACAATGAAAACAAGAGACTTTTTAATCATTACCACCAGGCATTCCACAACAAAGAATTAACCAATTATTATCAAAATGATTCCAATTCATAGTAACTTCACGCATGTCAGAGTAGAACTGTTCTGACAGGGTTTTTAATGACTGACTATGCAGAAGTGGACCACCAGGACATATTCTAGAAGCTCTGGGTGGACTTGGATTCTAACCTTTGGATTAGCAGCCCAACATTCAAACATTTTGTATCATTTAGGGTCAGCATAACACAGAATTATCTTGTTCCAAACATCAACAATGTTGTTGTTAGGTGCCATCAAATCAACTATGAATCACAGCAACCCTATAAACAACAGATCTGGATCCTGCCCTATCCTGTGCCATCCTCACCATTCCTGATATACTTGAGGCCATTGTTGCAGTCACTGTGTCGATCTATCTTGCTGAGGCTAACAATCTACCTAAAGTAGTTCCGTTTCAGTACCCTGTTCATTTCTTTCTTAGTATTTTTCATAATCTGAAATTATTTTACCTATTTCTTATTAATTTTCTTTATGTCTCAATAAAATATGTTGTTGATAAGGTGTCATCAAACTGACTGTGACTTATAGGGACCCTATGAACATCAGATGTGAACCCTGTCCTATCCTGTGCCATCCTCATCGTCTCTGCCACATTTGAGTCCATTATTATAGGCACTATTTCATTTAATCCCACTGAGGGTTTTCCCTTCCTTCATTGATCTTCTTTTTTGAGCATGATGTCCTCTTCCAGGGACTGTATCCTCCTATCAGCATGTCCAAGATTGTGAGGCAAAGTTTCACCATCAATCCCTTTAAGGAGTATCCTCTCCAGGACATAGTTGTTTTTAGCCTTGGCAGTTCATGAGGTATTTATTCTTCTCCAGCACCACAACATTGATTCTTCTGTCATCTTTATTCTTTGTCCAATTCTCAGAGGACCAGAAAGTAATTTAAAAGACATTGGATTGGATCAGGTGCACCTTAATCTTTAGACTGACATTTTTGCTCTTTAGCACTTCGGAGAGGTCCTGACAGCTGACTTGCCCAATACAACACAGCTTTTTCTTTTCTTTTTTTTTTTTAATGGAACACTTCTTGCTGATCTTCTCTGTATTGTTCCAATTTTAGTATATGCGCTGCCAAAGCGAGCACAGCTTTTGATTTTCTGACTGCAGGAACTCAGGTTGTTGATTGTGGACCCAAGTAAGATGAAATCATTGACAATTTCTCTTTTCTGCCTCCATCATGATGATGCCCATTGGCCCAGTGGTGAGGATTTTTGTCTTCTTAATGTTGAAATGTAATTAATATTTAAGGCTGTCCTTTTTGATCTTGTACAGCAAGCATTTCAAATCTTTACTTTAAGCAAGCAAGGTTGTCTCATCTGCAAATCACAGATTGTTGATGCGTCTTCCTCTGATCCTGATATTACATTCCTCCTCATAAAGTCCAGCCTATCAAATTATTTGCTCAGCATACAGATTGGAAAAAGGATCTAGCCCCTATGCACGCCTTTCTTAATTTGCTTTGTTCAGACAACCGTTTCTTGGTCTAGGTTTCACATGAGCACAATTAAGTGTTCCGAATTTCCCGTTCTTTTCAATGTTATCCACAATTTGTTATGATGCATATAGGCAAATGCCTTTTCACAGTTGATGAAACACAAGTAGATATCCTTCTGATATTTCTCTGCTTTCAGCCCAAGACCCATCTGATATCAGCAATGATTGTTATCCTTAGTGTCATGGCCTCTTCTAAATACAGCTTAAACTCTGGTGATTCTCTGTTGATGTATTGTTCTAGCCATTTAAAAATAATGTTCAGCAAGATTTTTATTTGCATGTGTTATTAATAATATAATAATTGGCACCAGTAGCCAGGAAATTAAAAGACGTATTGCCATGGGAAAGTCTGCTGTTAGGGACCTCTCCAAAGTACTGAAAAGCAATGGTGTCTCTCTGGAGACTAAGGTGAGTCTGATACAGGCCATGGTCTTTGCTATCACTTGTTATGCATCAGAGACTTGGAAAATTAGTAAGGAGGATAGAAAGAGAATTGATGCCTTTGAGCTGTCGTGCTGGAGAAGAGTATTTAGGGTACCATGGACTTCTAGGAAATCAAACAGATTCATCCTGGAAAGGGATAAACCGGGTGGCTCCTTGGAGGCAAGGATTCTGAGGTTCCGTCTAACATACTTTGGACATGTTGTAAGGAGGGACTGGTCCTTGGAGAGGGACATCATGCTTGGTAGGGAAGGCCCTCTATGAGATGGATTGATTCAGTGACTGGGGTAATCGGAATGGGAGTGTCAGAGACAGTGCGATTGGCACAGGACAGAGCAGAGTTTAGGGCTGTTGTACATAGGGCTGCTATGAGTTGCAAGCTACTCAATGGCACATAACAACAACATTAATAATATAGTTTGAGTTTCCACATTCTTTTGGATTACCTTTTTTTGTAATGGGAACAAACTTGGATCTTCTCTAGTCTGTTGCCAGATAGCTGTTTTCCAAATTTCTTGGCACAGTTTAGTGAGTACTTTTAGGACTTCATCTGTTGAAACATGACATCAATGGTATTCCATCACTTCGTGGATCTTTACTCTTGCCAATGCCTGCAGTGCAGCTTGGACTTCTTCCTTCACCACAGTTGGTTATCATAAGCCTTTTTTTTAAAAAGTTTCATGCCAGCTAATTCATTTTGTTAGAATGACTTTGGTTATTCCTTCCATCTTCTTTTGCCAATTCCTGGATAATTCAGGATTTTGCCCATGGCACCCTTCAGTATTGCAACTCGCAACTCAAGACTAAGAAAAAGAATTGACCATCCACTTCTGAAATAATCAGCCTTTGAAAATTCTATGAACAATAGAGTAACACTGTTAAATATAGTACTAGAAGTCATAGAGTGGAAAACACAAAAAAAAGGAGAAACTGCTGCAAACAGCCATTAATAACTGGACCTGGAATGCACAAAGTATGAATTTAGGAAATTTTTTTTTTTTAAATTTTACCTTTTCTTTTTTTAAATTCTTTTATTTCATTATTTTTTGTGTGTCCCGTCAAATCAGATCTGATTGGTACAGGAGGAGATGGTTCCTCCTTCTCCAGCAGAGCATCTGGTGGATTCGAACCATGTATTTCTGCTATTGCAGTTGCAGCTTCTTGCCACTAGGCCACCAGAGCTCGCCAAATTTAGGAAAATTTTAAGTTGTAAAAATGTAAATGGACTATATAAAGAGTGACATAGTAGGCATTACTCTGAGCTGAGGTGGACTGGCATTGGCCACTTTGAATCAGACAATATATGATCTACAATGATCAAAATATAAACTCTATGAATTCAAGATTCATTTGCCTTGTTCAATGCTGAGTGAATGAATGAATAAATTCATGTCATAGAATGATTCAATGCACTTTTCCTACTAACTTAAAGATATATTTTATAGATGAATTACTTTTCATTAAAGCATCTACTTTTATTCGTTTATTCAGCTATATTTTTTTAGCATCAATTAGGTGTCAGGCACTGAGCTAGAAACTGTATATATAAATAAAAACTGTATATATAAATAAGAAGTTATTGCCATTGGTCTCAATGTCTATTTCTTTCTTGTAAGTTAATGGTTGGTGAGAGAGGGATGTATAAAAATGACATTTATAGTTTGGTGAGGGAAGCCGAATATCAAATTTAATAATAGTAGACCAAATGCTGTATCGGGAAATGAGGGAAGCTTAATACAAGCTGAAGGTCACCTTGTGACACTGGGGCGTTCCCTAGGAATCAACTTTGTTCTTAGTTTGTGTCAAATGAATCCCTCCCTCTTGAGATTAGCATAAAGAGGAACTTGGCCTTATCTGTAAAAGACTTCACCATTATCCTTTGTTTTTGCTTTGTACTTCCTTATGATTTTACTTTGCTTACCTTCCTTATGATTCTAAATAAATACTCAGAGAAGCATGGCTTGGGGCCTTCAGTCATGGGAACTGTTGGCCCCCTGTTTTTCACACTCTCTGTTCTATATCATTCCTGGTAGTCTGTCTCATTACTGATAATTATAAAATTATTTCATTCTTTGGGACCCTCGGTCTGCAACATTTTGGGAAGTTAAGAAGAATTAATGTTAAAGCATTTAGCTGCTAAGAGACTGATGGTTTGAACCTACCAAGTGCTCCTTGAGAGAAAGATGTGGCATGTGGCATTCTGCTTTGATAAAGAGCACAGTCGTGGAATCCCTATGGGGGCTCACCTCTGTTTACAGGGTTGCTACAAGTTGGAACTGACTTGAGGACAGATGAGAGTTAGATAAAAGGAGGAATTGGAAAGAAGGGGGAGAGAATTCCAGGCAGAAAGAATAGCAGGAGCCAAAGCACAGAAGTTCAAGTGCCAGGAACAAGTAGACGTGTTTGGCTGAAAGCACAGGAGACCAGTGAGAACTCAGACTGGAAAGGGATACTGGGTCCAAACTGGGTCAGTTGAGTATGAATAAAAATGACCCAAATCTTGCCCACATTCCCTATAATTCAAAACAGCATTTCCCCTAAACACACAGGAAAAGGGAAGCTTGGAGAAATCTGGTGACTCAGCACATCATTACCAGACCAATATTATTAGGACTGTCCAGATTCTTGGGATGATCCTGGCTAACCACAGCTCCCAGGAACTCTGCCTGATGACACTCAAGAAGGGACAGAGTTTCTGATAATCATAAGGAAATTTTTTTCTCTGTGTAATAACAAACAATACATTGGCCAGATTTTTTTTTTGAGGAGGAGGGAATAAAAAGACTCAGAAATGAATATTTGTTTTCCCCTCTCTTAACCAAAATATCATAGGATTGGGTATACACTAATACAGGGAAGATGAGAAAATGAGGGAGACAACATAATGGAAAGAATAGGTCAGCTTGTTTGAGAAACAAGCCTTTGCTGAAGTATTTATTTGCAAAATTCCAGTTGTCATAGTAATTAGATGCTGCTCTTTGCACTTGTTCCTCCTTCTATCCATTGCATGGACTTTTAAAGAAGTCAGTTCCCAGGCAGATGTAGACCTTGATGTTTGTCTAAAGATTTTAGAGCATTTCTTTCCTTAGAAAAGAAATGTAGCTTGGGTAAAAGTCTACAGAATGAATCAGTTTTCCATTCAACAAGTTATATACATTTGGTTTGTGACATTAACTACAATCCCTTCAATATACTAGCATTCTTTCTACTTCCTCCCAGTTTTCTCCTTTTCCATTTGCCCATCTTTCCTGCCCCTTTCCACCTCTTGAACGTTGCTTTTAGGTAGATTTTGCCCTTTTGGTCTCATACGCTTTATTGTTCTGAGTAGCTTGTTCCTCATGGGTGTTCTTGTTCATTTTCTTATTTGACCGAAAGGTGACTTCCAGGTTTGTATAGGAGAAAGCACAGGAGAAGACTGCTCATCTTTCTCCTATGGAGCTGCTGTTGGGTTCAGGTGTAAAGTGTGTCTAAAGGCCATAGTCTTGGGGGCTCCACAAGTCCCTGTCAGTCTAGTAAATCTGGTCTCTTTTATGATTTCTAATTTTATTCTGTGTGGGTTTTTTTTTCTTCTCCTCTGTCGAGAACTGTGTTGGTTATCTAATAACAGAGATAGCATAAGTGGATATTTTAATAAAGAAAAATTTTTCTCTTATCTTTTAGGAGGCTACAAGTCCAAATTCAGGGTGTTGGCTCTAAGGAAAATCACTCCCTTTCCCTCTCAGTTCTAAAGGAAAGTCCGGCTTGTTCTAGTATCTGCAGCCCTGGTGGTCCCCTCTATGTGTTTTGATCTTGCATGATGTCAGGAAGCTTGATCCAGCTCCCAAATCACTCTGCTCCTGGTGATTTTCTTTCCTTTCCTTTTTTTTTGGTGATACTGAGATTTCCTTCTCCTTCAGCTAGTTTTCTTCCCCTTTCACCTCTAGTGAGATAAAAGCTATACTTCAGGAAAATTCCTCTCACATCCAGTTAGGGCTGTTGCATTCTACTCTTAATCCTTTTACAACTGTTTGGTTTATCAGATTATAGAGGACCATTGCCAATCCATGACAAGGACCTTCATTGTACTCATGATCAGAACAGTCAGTAGTGGTAGCTGGACACATTTTCGTTCCTCTGGTTGTAGGCTCTCCACTGGGTTTTCCTTTTCCCTATTGCAGTCCAAATGCAGCCATTCTCTTGAAAAGAACTAGATGGCTATTGCAGGAGCAGGACCTTTAGGCCAGAGAAGTATTACCAAACTTGATCTGAGTGGAAAAGCCCAGCTGCACCTTGGGGAGCATCTCAGCATGTATGTAAGGGATAACTGCAGGGATTGAGTGAAATGTAAATGCCTTTAAAGGAGATGTTAGAGGTTTTAGTTCATTATTGGTACCTTGGAAGAAAGGACTGGTGAGCTATTTCTGAAAATTCAGACACTGAAAACACTATGAAGCACACTTCTACTTTGACATAAATATGATTCAGAGAAGTAAAAAGCAACTTCACAGCAACAGATAAATGCCTTAAGCAAACAAACAAACAAAAAAACACCACCAAAACTCGAAATTTTAGGTTGTAAACAGCACAAAATTTCCTAAACCCCAAGATACAGATTTTTTTTCCTATTGGAAGGAAGTGATAAAGACTATGAATATCAACCCAGCAACAATAGCAAAATTCAACAGGGCCACAAACAACAAATGCAGATGAAGTTGCAGAGAGATTGGAATACTTATTCATTGCTGGTGGGAATGTAGAATGGTACAACCATTATGAAGGGTGGTCTGGCACTTTGTCAAAAAGTTGGAAATAGAAATACCATTTGACTCAGCCATTCCACTACTGGGAATATACCCTAAAGAAACCAGAGCTGCGCCTCAAACAGATGTATACACACCAATGGTTATTGATGCATTAGTCGCAATAGCAAAGAGATGGAAGCAACCCATGTGCCCACCCACTCAAAAAACAAACGGATAGAAAAACTATGGTACATTCATACAGTGGAATATTATGCGGCATTGAAAAACAATAATCTCGTAAAATATGATGAGCTTTGAAGACTTTTTAATTATCTGGGTCACAAAAGGGTAAATAAGGAATAACGCCACTGTTATAAAATAGGGCTTATATGAAGGCTAGAGGGAGAATAGGAGAAGAGTGGATAGATAATGAAAACTGCATTGGAACAAATGAGGGGAAGAACTGTCAGAAAGGAATATATGATCAGAGATTATATATATGACAGCAATCAGGAGCAAAAGGTGCAATGCAAAGTGGTGGGCTAGGAAGGGAGAAGGGAGGGAGAGGGAGGTTAATGTGCAACAATGAATGAATAAAAAAACCAGATTATGAATATCATACTATCTTACTCCACTAGATCCCCATAACAGCAGTTGTGGACCAGCCAGAGCTAATGTTTGTTGAGTTGGCGCCGTGGGTTAAGTGATGGACTGTTAACTGAAAAGTTTACAGTTTAAAGCCATCTGGCAGAAGAGAGATGTGCAGGCTGATTCCATAAAGATATATAACTTCAGAAATGTGATGGGTCAATTCTACCTTATCTTAAAATGCCACTAGAAAGAAAAAAAACCAGAATAATGTTTATTTGTGTTTTTTGACTATACAAAGGCTTCTGACTGGTGAATCATACAAAACTGTGGCTAACATTGAGAAGAAGGGGAATCCCAGAACACTTAATCGTGCTCATGTAAAACCTACATATAGACCAAGAAGTTTTTGTCCCAAGAGAACAAAGCAACACTGCATCGTTTACAATCAGGAAATATGAGTATCCGGGTTGTATCCTTTCTCCATATCTATTCAATCTGTATGCAGAGCAACTCATTCCAGAAGCTGAACTCTATAAAAAAGAATGTAGCATCAGGGTTGGAGGCAGGCTTATCAACAACTTGCATTATGCAGAGGACAAAACTTTTCATGATGAAAGTGAACAAAACTTGAAACACTCGCTGCAAAGAACAGACTATAGCCTTCATTATGGGTTATATCTCAACATCAAGAAAACAAAAGTTCTCGCCACTGGACCAATATGATAGATGGAGAAAAGATTGAAATTGTCAACCATTTTACTTGGGTCCACAATAAACTCCCATGATAAGTTGTTTATTGTTGTTATATACCATCGAATTGAAACTGGCTTCTGTCTCACTCTCCAGCAGGTTTGTACAGGAGAAAGCACAGGAGGACTGCTCATCTTTCTCCTATGGAGCTGCTGTTGGATTCAAACCATGTGCCTTCAGGGCTGGCAGAACAGCTCCTGGCCACTAGACTACCAGAGCTCCAAGGGTAAGAGTAGTCAAGAAATCAAAAGACATGTTGCACAGGGCAAACCTGCTCTCCAAGGGCCTCTCCAAAATTCTAAAGAGCAAAGATGTCAGTTTAAAGACTAAGGTGTACCGGTCCTAAACAATGGTCTTTTCAGTTACTTGCTATACATCTGAAAGTTGGACAACAAATAAGGACAGAAGAAGAATCGATGCCTTTGAATTGTGGTGTTGGAGAAGAGTATTGAATATCCTATGGACTGCCAAAAGAATAAAGAAGTCTGTCTTAGAGGAAGTGCAACCAAGGTGCTCCATAAAAGCAAGGATGGTGAAACTTGATCTCACATACTTTGGGCATGTTGTCAGAGGGGGCCAGTCCTGGGAAAAAGACATCATGCTAGGAAAGGCAGAGGGTCAAAGAAAGAGAGGAAGACCCTCAACAAGATGAAATGACACAGTGACTATAACATTGGGTTTGAGTATACCAGAGATGATGAGGATGGTGCAGGATAGCACAAAGATAGATCTATTGTTCATAGGGTCCCAATGAGTAATAGTCAGCTCCATGGCACTTAGCAACAACAATAGCAACATTAAGAGTGCGGGTTTTGTATTTTACTTGGTATGAAACATTGTGTTCAATTAGCTTACCTAAACCCTAACAACAGTCTTTGCTGTATCCTTACTTAAAAATAAGGTTATTCTGATGGCCTAGTGATTAAGATGCACTACTAAATCAAAGGCAGAGGATTTGAGTCTATTAACTGCCCTTTGGGAAGAAGACAAGCAATCTCCTCCCATTAAGATTTATAGTGTTTGAAAACCCCATGAAGAAGGGTCAGCTATGAGTCAACTCTAAGTCCATGATTGTGACTGACTGACAATTTAAAAATTGAGGAAAAAATTTGACACATAATATGTACCAAGTCACTGTGTCAAGCACTTGATGTGCATGTTTCCTGTGACAAGCTTACAAGGTAGATTTGTATCTGAATGAAACCAAGTAGAACAGTTAAATAGCTTGGCCCAGGCTATATATCTATGAAGAAGAAATAAGAGTCAAAGAACTGACTGACACTGAAAAATTTCAGGAAGTCTCATATCAGCAGGAGCCAATGGTAATGAAGGAGGAAGTGGGAGCTGCATTGATGGCATTGGCCAAAAACAAGGCCCCAGGAATCAAAGGACTTGTTTCAATTAACAGATGCAGCCCTGGATGCACTCACCAGTCTATGCCAGGAAATCTGGAGGACAGCTATCTGGCCAAAGATTGGAAAATGTCCATATTGTTCTTATTCCCAAGAAAGGTGATCCAAAAGAATGTGGAAACTGTCTTACAATATCATTAATATTACATGCAAGAAAATATTGCTGAAGATTATTAAAAAACAGCTAGGACAGTACATAGATAGGGAATTGCCAGAAGTTCAAGGATTTACAAGAGGCCATGACACCAGGGATATTATTGCTGATGTCAGATGGATCTTGGCTGAAAGTAAATAATACCAGAAGAATGTCTATTTATACTTTATTGACTATGCAAACGTATTTGACTGTGTGGGCCACAACATGACTAATATTGAGAAGAATAGGAATCCCAGAGCTCAGGGAAACCTATACCAGACTGGAAGGCTGTTGTGCAAATACAGCAAGGAAGTAGTACCTGTTTTAAAATTGAGAAAGGATGTGCTCACTTCAGGAGCACATATATTGAAGTTGGAACGATACAGAGAAGATTAGCATGGCCCCTGTGCAAGGATGACGTGCAAATTCATGAAGCACTCCATATTTAAAAACAAACAAATAAATACAATTAAGAAAAGAGTGTGTCAGGTTGTAATATACAACCTGTTCAGTCTGTATGATAAGAAAATTATTTAAGAAGCTGGACTTTATGAAGGAGAATGTGGCATCAAGATCAGAAGAAGACTAAACCATAAACTGCGTTATTCAGATGACACAACCATGCCCGGTGAAAGTGAAGAGGACTTGATGCACTTGTTGCAGAAGATCAAAAGACAAAGTCTCACACCCATGTTTATTGCAGCTTTGTTCACAATAGTAAGGAGTTGGAAACAACCTAAGTGCCCATCAACAAACGAATGGCTAGAGAAGCTGTGGTATATTCGCACAATGGAATACTATGCTGTATTGAAAAACAAGGAACTCATGCAATATTATTCAAAATGGTTGACTCTGGAGAACATTATGCTGAGTGAAATATCCCAGTCACAAAAGGACAAATATTACATGATGCCACTGTTGTAGAATGGGACTGTCCTTGGGGTTGGGGAGAGACTGAGTAAGAGGGTTCAGTAATGTATACTGCACTGAAACAGAGGAGGGAGAAAACTGTTTAAAAGAGATATATAACTAGGTATTTCTGTCATCACAGGAGACTAGAGCGAGGGCTACATGGTGGAGGAGACCTGGGGGAGGGTTTGTAAAACAATGAAAGAATCTTTTCTTTTACTTTTCCATAATTTTTTACTCATGTACTTATAACTTGTTAGTCAAATTTGTGTCTTCTAGGTTGCAACACCCCCATGACACATCTTCAAGGATATGAACATGTACGGCCAAGCACAATCAATAAGATTGCATCTAAATTCCAAAATCAATCTCCATAATAGTCTATGTGTTTCCTACTGCCAAAGGGGCCCTTTAGAGTAGTGAGAGAAGATCTTCACCCTGAAACCCACAGCGTCCCTTTTCAGCAGGAAGTAGCTAAGAGAATACGCCATCCCCTTTTCCTTATGACTCAGGGTGAAGTCTCTCAGGGAGGAGTGATAGGGAATGGCAAAGGACACACCGACAAAGAAGATTAATCAGAACTGGCTTTGACAAGCACTGTGGCATTTGGACAAGAACAAACTGGGAGGAGGGTAGAGAGAATAGTGCAACAATGAATGAATGGAAACCCAAAATCTCTGTAAATGTTTATGAAAATTAATAAAATATAATTATAGAAAAAAAAACACACACACACAAAAATACAAAGTCTTCAATATAAATTACACTTCAATGTCAAGAAAACAAATATTCTTACCACTGGACTGATAGGCAATGTCATGATAGATGGAGAAAAGATTGAAACTGTCAAAACCTTCATCTTACTTGGATCCACAGTTAACACCATTGGTACCAGGAGTCAGGAAATCAGGAGATGTATTGCACTGGGAAAGTCAGCTCTTAGGGAGCTCTCCAGATTACTGAGGAATAATGATGTCAGTTTGAGGACTAAGATGTGTCTGCTTGAGGCCATGATCTTTCCAATCACTTGCTATGCATCTGAGAGCTGGATGTTAAATAAAGATGACAGAAGAAGGATTGATGCTTTTGAGCTGTGGATGGAAAAGAGTACTGAACACCCCATGGACTACCAAAACAACAAATATGTCTTGAAGAGGGTGTACCCAGAGGGCTTTTTGGAGTGAAAGATTTTAAAGCTCTGCCTCACATACTTTGGCCTTGTTGCTAGGAAGGGCTATTCCTTGGAGAGGGACATTATGCTCGGAAAGGCAGAAGGTGAGTGAAAAAGAGGAAGACCCTCAAAGAGACGGGACATGGTGACCACCACAATGGGCTGTAATGTGTCAGGAAGTATGAGGATGGCACAGGATAGGACAGAGTTCAGATCTGTTTTTCATAAGTTCGCTATGGGTCATACTCAACAGCACTTAACTACAAATAGAATATATAACTTGTCCCAGGCTTATAGCTATGAAGAAGAAATAAGATTCAAAGGTAGGCTTTCTGATTCCAGAGCTAGAGAGTTTAAGCACGCCATAAATAGAAATGAAAGTTCAGAGAGTTTAAGAGACTTGCTCAAGGTTACACAGCCAGCAAATTCCAGACAACTGTCTGAATCCAGGTTTGTCTGGATCCTGAATTGAAAGGCTGACATTTTACAATAAGAAAAAGATTGGAACCTAATTTAGCCCTCTCATTTAAGGCTAATTCTAAAAGCAGAGAAATCTAACAAGGCTTTATTTCTTTGTAGTCTTTAGATAATGCTCCCTTGGAGATGAGCCTCTATAAATCACCAGCCAGACTTTTTGATACCTAGCTATTTTTTTTATATCTTTCTATTAAGCTATAAATTTACAGGGGAAAAGAAATGTTAAAAATTCAAACTCATTGCTGTTAAGTTGATCCTAACTCATAGCTGACCCTCCATTACGTTTCAGAGGCTGTAAATCTCATGGGAGGAAACTGACCATCTTTTTCCTGGAGAGTTGCTGGTGAATTTGAACAGGGGAGCATGGTCTTTGGGCTGAGAGTGCAAATTCCTTATGGACAACATCAAAGGTCCCCTAAGGGTGGGGTGGCCGAGAATTATTCCTCTTTTAAAGGTGTTTACAACCCATTGAGGGAGCTCTGGTGGTGTAGTCCTTAGGGAGTTACACTGCTAGCCCAAAGGTGGTCCCCCTCATGATTCTAATCCACCAGCAACTCTGAGGGAGAAAGAAGAGCCGGCAATCTCTTCCCATATGATTTGCAGCCTCCAAAAACCTGCTGGAGGGGCAGCTGTGAGTCAGTTCTGACTCGACAGTCATGTGATTTTTCGTAACAGTCTATTTAGGAGAACAAGAAGATAGTCCTTGGAAAAAGACATCTTGCTGGCAAAGGTCAGAGGAAGGCCTAACAAAATGACTCAACACATTGACTGTAACAAAAGGCTTGAGCATCGCAGAGATGGTCAAGATGGCACCAGATAGGACAAGGTTCAGATCTGTTGTTCACAGACTTGCTATGACCAGTGAGTGACATGATGGCATCTAATAACAACAACAGACATTTTTCAAATGAGAGAGAAGTGAAAAAGGAGGCAAACAAAATAAAGGAGGGGGGAAAAGTAAAGAAATAAGCATAGTAGTATAAGGAGTCATGCCAAAAAACCTCACAACAGTCAAAAAAACCTCAAAACCAAAAGCTACTGCTGTCAATTCCATTCTGCCCCATAGTAAGGATCCATTGGATTTCAGAGGCTGTGAATCTTTAAGGAAGGAGATTGCCTCCTTCTCCCTCACAGTGGCTGGAGTATTTAAACAGCCACCATTTTGGTTAGCAGCCCAGCATGCCATGGAATACACCACTGGGATTCTTTAAGGAGTGAAACAGGATAGAATATTTAATTTATTTTCTAGGGTCAGAAGAGATGAACTTGTGCTAAAAGCCTCCTGGTGGATTTTGCTATTAACTCAATGTTCTATTTCAGTGCTTTTTGAATATAATATGCATATGAATCACCAGGGTTCTTATTAAAATGTAGATTCTAATTCAGTAGCTCTAGGATAGGGTAACCTTGAGTCAGAATTGACCCAACAGCAATTGACAACAACAAAAACAACAGGGTGGAAACTAAAGATCTGCATTTCTGTCAAGATCCCAGATGCTGATGCTTTTGGCTTCTGGACTACAGTTTGCATAACAAGGTTCTAGCTTTAGGGGTGTGATTTATTTTTATTTTAAAAATATACAAACATATTAGAAGAAGACCTAAAGCATAAGTATTTATGTTTAATGTTTATGCTTATTATTTCAAATTTGTCTTTAAAGACAGGGCTTTTGGATTTGTTTCATTTTGGGTTTTTTCCAAACCATTTACCAGTTGCTGCCTCCAAAATATATTCTCCACTGATATCACAGCATCTAACAGTTTTAACTCTTACAGCTGGTTTTTTAGATTAAGTATCATAACAGGCAAGAAAGCAGTAAGACACTAACATTTCTTTGTTGTTTTTAGTTGTCAGTGAGTTGACAACGACAACATGTCTGAGCTTTGCTCTGTCCTGTACACCATCTCATGGTCTCTGTCATGCTCCAGGCCGCTGCAGTAGTCACTGTGTCAATCTCCTTGAGGTTCTTCCTCTCTTTTACTGACCTGTGTTTCCAAGCATGAAGGCTTTCTACCAAGGTCTGGCTTCTCCTGAAAACATGCCCAAAGTATATAAGAAGTTTCACCATCCTTGCCTCTAAGGAACACTCTGGTTGAACTTTGTCCAAGACAGATTTGTTTATTCTTTGGCAGAGTATGGTATATCCAATACTTTTTGCCAATCCCACAATTCAAAGGCATTTCTTCACCTTTGGTCTTCCTTATTCATTGTCTTACTTTCAGGTGCATAAGAAGTAGTTGAAAAACAACTATGAGATATCATCTCACTCCAGAAAGAATAGCAAAATTTAACAGAACAGCAAGCAACAAATGCTGGCAAGGTTTGGAGAAACTGGAGCCCTTATTCACTTGTTGGTGGAAGTGTAAAGTGGTGCAACCACTGTGGAAGGGGGAGTGGCGCTTTCTCAAAAAGTTGCAAATAGAGATACCATTTGGCCCAGCAATTACATTACTGGGAATATACCCCAAAGAGACCATAACTGCCACCCAAGCAGATATATACACACCCATGTTTACTGCGGCTTTGTTTACAATAGTAAGGAGTTGGAAACAACCTCAGTGCCTATCAACAAATGAATGGATAGAGAAGCTGTGGTATAGTCACACAATAGAATACTACGCTTCATGCAAAATTATTTAAAATGGGTGACCCTGGAGGACATTATGCTGAGTAAAGTATCTCAGTCACAAAAGGACAAATACTGTATGGTGCCACTGTTGTAAAAGAGAGCTGACATCGGGGTTGGGGGGAGAATGAGAAAGATGGATTCAAGAATGTATACTGCATTGAAATAGATGAGGGAGAAAACTGTTTAAAAAGGATATATGATTAGGTATTTTTGTCATGACAGGAGTCCAGAATGAAGGCTGCATAGTGGAGTGGACCTGGGGGGAAGATTGTAAAATAATGAAAGAATTTTTCTTTTACTTTTCAAAGAGAAGAGTATATTGGGGGGGGGGCAGGGAGAAAAGTGCAACAATGAATGTATGGAAATCCAAAGTCTCTGTAAATTTTCATTGAAATTAAGAATGAAAAAAATTAAAAAAAATAAGTAATTGAAAGGACGATGGCTTGGATCAAGCACACCTAAGTCTTTAAACTGTCATTATTCTTTAAAATTTTGCAAAGATCCTTGACAACAGATTTCTCCAATGCAATACTTCTTTTAGTTTCTTGATTGTTGCTACCATAAGTGTTGATAGTAAATCCAAGTAAAAGGAAATATTTGACAACTTCAATCTTTTCTCCATCTATCATAATAGTGCCTATTGGTATAATGGTAAAGACTTGTTTTCTTTTTTTTTAATATTATTTTCTTTACGTGTACCATCAAATCAGATCTGACTGGTACAGGAGGAGATTGCCTCCTCCTTCTCCAGCAGAGCATCTAGTGGATTTGAACCGTGTACCTCTGGGATTGCAATGCAGTGTCTTGCCACTAGGCGACCAGAGCTCCCCAAAGACTTGTTTTCTTAATGTTAGTTCTAGTGGCCTAGTGGCAAGAAGCAAGAAGCTGTGCTGCAACCTCAAAGGCATGAGGTTTGAGGCCACCAGCTGCTCCACGGGAGAAGGATGGGCAATCTCCTCCTGTGAAATTAACTGCTTCTGAAAACCCGCCAGAGGGTCAGTTATGGGTTGGTCCCGACTCTATGGTACTCAACAATAACAACAACAAAGTGTAATTAATATTGAAGACTGTATCTCTCATCTTCTTCAGTTTTGGCAAACAAGGCTATATAATCAGTTTTTGCTGAATCTTCTTCCAATCTTGATGCCTTATTCTTCTTAATATAGTCCAGCTTCTCAAATTATTTACTTAGCATACAGACTGAATAAGTGTAGAAAGAATATAACCTGGATGCATACCTTTCCTGATTTTAAACCACACAGTGTTCCCTTTGTTATATTGGAATATATATATATCTCAAAGTCTATGCATAGGTTTTGTACGAGAACAACTAAGTGTTCTAGGATTCCCATTCTTCTTCTCAATATTATCTATAATTTATTCAGATCCACATAGTTCAATGTCTTTGCACAATCAATAAAACACATGTAAAGATCTTTCTGATATTCTCTGCTTTTAGCAAGATTCATTTGTTATCAATAATGATATCCTTCTTTCTATGTCTATGCACTGTCCTGTCCTGCTGTTTTTTAAGAATCTGTAGCATGATTTTCAAGGAAGTCCAGTGAATACCACTATCATTCAAATATATGCACCAAAAACCAGAGCCAAGGAAGAGGAGATAGAAGATTTTTTTTAAATTTAGTTTATTTTTCATTTCAATGAACATC
>NW_006399844.1:8356014-8371847 GCF_000299155.1 Elephantulus edwardii | reverse complement strand
TGGAGGGACAGTGCAGGAGAGGAAGGCCCTCTATGAGGTGGATTGATTCAGTGACTGGGATAATTGGGATGGGAGTGTCAGAGACGGTGCGGTTGGCGCAGGACAGAGCGGAGTTTAGGGCTGTTGTACATAGGGTCGCTATGAGTCGCAGGTGACTCGACGGCACATAACAACAGCATGATTTTACTTGTATGTGGTATTAATAATGCTGTTGTTGTGTACCAATGAATCAGAACTAACCCGTAGCTGACCTTCTGGTAGATTTTCAGAGACAGTTAATCTCATGGGAGGAGATTGCCCATCTTTATACCATGGAGCAGCTGGTG
The DNA here is from genome assembly GCF_000299155.1 of Elephantulus edwardii. Classification (NCBI taxonomy): domain Eukaryota; kingdom Metazoa; phylum Chordata; class Mammalia; order Macroscelidea; family Macroscelididae; genus Elephantulus; species Elephantulus edwardii. The sequence goes on along the minus strand of NW_006399844.1, from coordinate 8,371,521 downwards.
GATTCAAACTACATGCCTTTGAGATTGTAGTGTATCTTCTTACCACTAGGCCACCAGAATATTAACTTCCACATACTATTGGATCACTTTTCTTGAGAATAAATATTTTCTTTTTTTAAAATTGTATTATTTTTACGTGTACCGTCAAATCAGATCTGACTGGTACAGGAGGAGATTGCCCCCTCCTTCTCCAGAGAGCATCTGGTGGATTTGAACCTTGTACCTGTGGGATTGCAGTGCAGCAACTTGCCACTAGGCCACCAGAGCTCCCTGAGAATAAATATTTTCTTGAGAACAAATATGATCTCTTCCAAGCAGTGGGTCAGGTAGCTGTCTTCCAAATTTCTTGGCATAGACTAACAAGTAATGCAGTGTTGCATCTGTTTGTTGAAACATTTCAATTGGTATTGCATCAATTCTTGGAACTTTATTTTTTTGCCAATGCTTTGAGTGCAACTTGAAATTATTTATCATTACTCTTGGTTTTTGTCCACGTGCTACTTCCTGAAATGTCTCAGTGCCAACTAAATAGTTTTGGTCAGTGACCCTGTGCATTCCTTGCATCATCTTATGATGCTTTCTACATCATTCAAGACTTTTGCCCAGAAAATCTTTCAGTGTAGCAATTCAAGGCTTACATTTTTTTCTTCAGCTCTTTCAACTTAAGAAATGCCTAGCATGTTCTCTTTTAATTTTTTTAAAATTTATATTTTATTTTCTTATTTGTTTGTGTGTACTGTCAAATCAGATATGACTGGTACAGGAGGAAATTGTTCCTCTTTCTTCAGCAGAGCACCTGGTGGATTTGAACGGTACACCTCTGGGATTGCAGTGCAGCGTCTTGCCACTAGGCCACCAGAGCTTGCCTCTCTTTTAATTTTTTAACTCCAGCTCCTTGTACATTTAGTTAAAATATTTTGCTTTGTCTTCTAGAATCGCCTTTTGAAACCTTCTGTTCAGCTGTCTTATTTCACCATTTCTTCTCTTTATTTTTACTTCTTTTTCCTTCCAATGCAAGATTCAGAGTCTCTTTTGACATCATTTTTCTTTCTTCCTTATCTGTCTTTCTTCCCTATCTCTTTTGAGGTCCTTGATGTCATCCCACAACTCATCTATTGGGTCTTTGATTATTAGTGTTCAATGTATCACATTTATTCTTTTTTTGTATATAAAATTGTATTTTAATTGATATTTAAAAAAAATTTACAGAGAAGTTAGATTTTCATTCATTCATTGTGAATAAATGAACTCTCCTCTCCTTCCTGTCCCCCTCCCCTAGTTTTTAGACTTTTTTTATTCTCTCATTGTTGTCTATGGAGACTCTAAAAACTTGGAGAAACAACAATAGTTATAGAAAGGCATTATGTCTTTTTTTCATAGAATTGCTATGAGTCGTGCTCGACTCAACAAAAATCAACAACAACAACAACACTGTTGCACAATTACCTACTCCTCCCCCCCCCAAGTCGCCTTTGCAATGATGTACCGCGTATTCTGGGCTATTGTTGTGTGTATAATGCCTAATCATTTATTCCTTTTAAACAGTTCTTTCCTTCATCTGTTCCAATGCACTGGTCATTATCCACACTTATCCTATTCTCCTCCCCACCCCTCATGTCAGACCTGCTTTATAACAGTGGTGCCATGCAGCACTTGCCCTTTTGTGCCTATTTCACTCAGCATAATGTCCTCCATGGTCCCCTATATTGTGGAATGTTTTATGAGTTTGTTTTTCAGTGTTGTATAGGTTGTGTCATCTGCATAACAAAGGTTGTTGATGAACCTTCCTCCAATCTTCACACCACCTTCTTCTTCATAGAGTCCAACTTTTCAAATAAGTTCCTTATTATGCAGATTGAATAGGTATAGAGAAATTATACCATCCTGGTGGACCACCTTTCTTAATTTTAAGCCATGTAGTGTTTCATTGCTCTAGAAGGACAATTGGCACAAATATTGGCATAAATATTGACATACTAGGCATTGCTGACCTGGGGCATGTTGTGAGGAAGGACAAACATGCTTGGAAGGGTAGAGGGTTAGTACTGGAGAGGGAGACCTTGGATGAAATGAATTTACACGGTGACCTTGGCTGTGGAGTCAGATGTGTCAGAGATTGACTGACTGAGATTGGCCCAGAATAGGGCAAGTTCAAAGCCTTTGTTATTCATAGCCAAAAAGTTACTATGAGTCATAGTGAACTACAACAATATCAAGTTGAAATCCTTTGTTGAGGATTTTTCTGTCCACCCTGCCACATATTTTTCTGTTAATAATAAGACTTTCTGACCTTGTATCAAAGATGGCCTTTTCATTGAATAGGAAGGAAAATGAACTATTTTGAACTTAAATGGAATTACTGCTTGAGTTGCTCTGAAATAGACTTTCTTATTTTCCAATTCCATTTTTCACTTCCCCCTGATACAGTTCAGTCCAAGAAGGCCAGGATTCACCTAATTCTGGTACCAGGCATTATAAGGACCAGGTACACAATCTACACGGATAGTGGGCTACCTGCATATGCTCCCTCTTAACAACCTTAAACTCAACAAACAAAGAGCTTCCAGGTACCTTGTGAATGACTCCTGGAGGATCTTCTGGATGGCAGCCATCTTGAAATAATATGTTCATGGTGGTTGTATAACCAAAGAAAAAGTTACAGTGCATGTTTTGTGATGACTAAAGAGCTAACAGAAAGACACCATCTTGGAGGCCAGGGTCATACACCTCTAATTTGAACAATCTTTCTTTTTTTCTAAAAGTACCCAAACCTGTCTTTCACTTCAAAAAAGGATGAATAACCATGTACTCTTCCCCATGCCCTTAACAAATATCTCCTCAGAACTTTCCTTTGCTGATATTTGAGAAGCTTTATATCCTATATGCTAGTGTGTATAATAAAACTTCTTTTCCACTCCTACCTCTGTCTCCATGATTGATTTTTTTAAAATGTGGTAGGCATCAGAACCATGTTTTCCTGGTATCTATATCATGTCCTAAAAGTTTACTTCAAAATTAGAAGTAAAAAATAAAATCAAAGTCAACCTGCCTGACTACCTTCTTACTTGCCTGACTGCCTTCTTGTTTGCCTGTAGGCATTCCTGCCTCTCTTTTCCTGAATAATTTAGTGCAAGTCATTGTTGTTAAGTGCCATTCAGTATGTCTTGCTCACAATGAACACAGCTGTCTGGTCCTGCACTTTCCTCACGATCATTTCAATGTTTGAGCCCCATAGTTACTGTGTCTGTGTCAGTCCGTTTCAGTTAGGCTCTTCCACTGTCCCATTGAGCCCTATTGTACTAAGCATGATGTCAGTCTCCAACAACTGGTTCCTTCTGATAACATGTTCCTGGTTCTTCCTGATAACATGTCTAAACTTAAGTGAGAGGAAGTCTCACTATCCTTACTTCCAAGATGTTTTTGGCTTTACAGCCCCCAAGACATCCACCACCTCTGCTATAGAGCCCATCTTGACTCATAGCCATTCAAAATGACAAGTCTTTTCCATCAAGTCAGAACTGACTCATAGCTGACCCTTCAGCAGGTTTTCAGAGGCTCTAAATTGTCCAGGAGGAGATGGGCCATCTTTCTCCCATGGAGCAGTTAGTGGATTCTAATCGTCTGCATTGGAGTTGTCAATGCAACTCCTTTCCACTAGGCCGCCATAGCTAGTATGTAGGGCCAAACATGTGCTGAGCAAGGGTTGAGGGAAATTTCAATTGGGTGAGAGTGTTGGAAGTCCCAGAAGGTTGCCAGCATAGAACATCAGTGGTGACCTAGTATTGAAATGTGAGTGAGGAGAGCATTTCCCTGGCTTGGGATGGGGGAGCATCATGGATATGGGAGATATATACAATGACATTAGTTCCTTTATATGGCCTTTTAAATTTTGTCCTTTGGAAAAACAACCTGAGAAATTTTCTCCCTAATTGTGAGAGTTTTTCCCATTTACTCTAATTTTCTACCCCAGAGGCTTTATTATTTTGCCCAGGGAAATGGACAATTCCTGAGTAAATCGCAATTTGTGGACTGATACTTTTTTGTCTGGTTCTGAATAGGAGCCTGACCTGTGATTGGTGTGCAGCTTTCAGAGATTGGTCAATAGAAAATGTGAATGAGGTATCTGAGTCTACCAGGCAATGAAGTGCTTATGGCCTACCAGGAGGGCACTGGTCAGTTAGTGGCCCTGCTGGGAGGACCATGTCTTGAAGTTGATCAAGAGTTTGTATACAACTGCATTGAAACAGATGAGAGAGAGGACTGTTTAAAAGGTATATATGATTAGGTATTATTGTTATGACATGAGTCCAGAACGAAGGCTGCATAGTTCGAGTGGACTTGAGGGGAGGGATTGTATAACAATGAAAGAATTTTTCTTTTACTTTTCAAAGAGAAGAACGAACTGGAGGGGAGGGTGGGCAGGGAGAAAAGTGCAACAATGAATGAATGGAAATCCAAAATCTCTGTAAGTTTTCATTAAATTTAATAATAATATATATACAAAAAAAGAGTTGGTATACATATGCAGCCAACCCCAAAGAAGTTTTTGTGAATTTTTTTTCACAGAAGCAGAATGAGAAAGAAGCAGAAACAAGAGGCAAAAAATCTCCTAAAAAAAGTTGTAACACTGAAAGCAGTGAAAGTACCCTGGAGCAGAGCTAGAGGAAAAGAATGTTATTCAAACAATAGACAAAACGTAGTAACACCTGAGTATGTTCTGAAGACTATTCAATACTGTGACTACTTTTGCAGCATATATACTAAACTTGGAATGATACAGCGAAGATTTGCACGGCCCTTGTGCAAGGATTAGGATTACTCAACACCAAAGTCATTGTCATTGAGCAGACTTCTAGTCATGGCAACTCTACAGGATAAGATAGGATTGTCTTATATGATTGGCATGGATGTAAATCTTTAAGTAGCCAGCAACATCTTTTTTCTTGAGGAGAGGCTAGTGGGTTTGAACCACTGACTTTTAGGTTAGCAGCTGAGTGCTTAAAAAATATAGGTGATTTACTTTTCAAAGAGAAGAATGAACTGGAGGGGAGGAGGGCAGGGAGAAAAATGCAACAATGAATGAATGGAAATCCAAAACCTCTGTAAATTTTCATTTAAATTAATAATAATAATGACAGAAAAATAAAAAGATAGATGATAGATAGATAGATAGATAGATATGCTCTGGTGGCCTAGTGGGTAAGAAATTGTGCTATGAACTCAGTGGCAGGTGGTTTGAATCCACCAGTTTGCTCTGTGAGAGAAAGATGGGCAATCTCCTTTTGTGTGATTTACAGCCTCTGAAACCCACTTGGAGGGTCAACTATGAGTCAGTTCCAACTTGATGACAATGAAGTGTGTGTGTGTGTGTGTGTGTGTGTGTGTGTGTGTGTGTGTGCACCCGTGTATGTTTTGCAGTTAGTGACCTCTCCAAATTATTGAGGATTAATGATGTCAGTTTGGGGACTAAGGTGTATCTGATTCAGGCCATAGTCTTTTAGATCACTTGTTATGCATATGAGAGCTGGACAATGAATAGGATGACAGTAAAATAATTGAAGCCCTTGAGCTATAGTGTTGGAGAAGAGCACTGAACATCCCATGGATGGCCAAGAGAACAGGTATGTCTTGGAGATGGTGTAACTGGAGTGCTCTTTGGAGGCAAGAATGATGAGACTTTGCTCACATACTTTGGACATGTTGCATTTCCTTGGAGAGGGACATGATGCTGGGAAGGGTGGAGGATCAGAGAAGGAGAGGAAGTTCCTCAGCTAGGTGGATTGACACTGTGACTATTGCAATGAACTCTTGTGTTTCAGGAAGTGTGAGGATGACACAGGATAGAACAGGGATCAGATCTTTGGTTCATAGGGTAGCTATGAATAGCACTTGACTTGAAGGCACCTAAAAACAACAACATAAGTGCGTGCGTGTGTGTGTATGTGTGTGTGTGTATTCCAGCCACAAACCAAACCAAACCAAAATCAACAATCAGTACTGGGACATATTAAAAGTATACCACCTACTAGGACAAAATAAGAACCCCACTCCACTTCCGTAATAAAAAAGTTATATTTATATATTGTTGTGTACCATCAAGTTGGAACCGACTCATAGCTTACTCTACAGCAGGTTCTTTGTCTATCTATCTATCTATCTATCTATCTATCTATCTATCTATCTATCTATCTATCTTTTCCCCCTAGAAAGAGGGAACTGTCTCTATGCTAGAATTTAAATGGCAATATCAATCTATATACCACAGTGGGTTTCTTCTGAAGAAAATTGCTGGGTTTTTATTTGTTTTATTTTTATGTGTGTTTATACCACTTGCTTTACTCTTGAATTTTGCCCTTGTTTGAATAGTTTGTTATTGCATTTGTTGATATTTTTTGCCTAGCAAAAGTCAGTCGAAACTGACTCATAGCTGACCCTCCAGTGGATTTTCAGAGGCTGTAAATCATACCGGAGGAGACCATCCCTCTTTCTTCTGAGGAGCAGTTGGTGGACTTGAACCACTAGAGAGGCATCACCTTTGGGTTAATAGTACAACTCCCTAGGGACTACCCATCAGAGTTCTACAATGTTGTTGTTATGTGCTGTCTTGTGTTGCAACTCATAGTGACCCTATGTACAACAGCTCTGAAGTCTGCTCTATCCTGAGCCAGTCTCATTGGCTCCAACACACCTGCCCTCATTACCCCAGTTACTGTATTAATTCATCTCCTCCGGGGTCTTCCTCTCCTCTGCTGTCCCTCCATCTTGCCAAGCATGATGTCCTTCTTCAAAGACCGGTGCCTCCTGGCCACATGCCCAAAGTATGTGAGATAGAGCTTCAAAATCCTAGTCTCTAAGGAGAAACTTGGTTTCACTCTCTTCAAGACAGACTTATTTGGGGGGTTTTTTTGGTAGTGTATGGTATGTTCAAGATTCTTCTCCAGCAACACAACTCAAAGACATCAATGCTTCTTCTATCATCCTTTGTCATTGTCCAACTCTCTGATGCATAACAAGTAATTATAATAAAGACCCTGGCCTGAATCAGCCATACCTTACTTAGTCTTTAAACTGATATTGTTGCTTCTCAGTACTTTGGAGAGGTCTCTGATAGCAGATTTTCAAGATAAATAGTTATGATTATATCAGGATGAGATGCATTGACACAGTAACTGGGGTAAAGAGGGTAGGTGTGTCTGAGATAGTGAGATTACCTCAGGATAGAAGGGGGTTCAGAGCTCTTGTGCTTAGGGTCACTATAAGTAGCAGTTGACTCAATGACACATAACAACAATATATCAGAAGACACAGAGCCAGTATGATAAATTTTTTTCTTGGTTTGTTTTTAATTTTTTACTTTATTTCTAAGTTCTTTAAATTTAAGTGAACATTTACAAGTTATATTGGGTTTTCATTTAGTCATTTATACATATTTTGTCTTATAATATTAATTACCATTGGTTGATATAATTAATTAAATATAATGTATGCTTGTGCCCTTTATTGTATATAATCTTCCCCTTTACTCAACTTATCTATTAATTTTTACTTCTCTCTCCCTCTCTGCCCATCCCAAGTAACCATCAATGCTTGGGTATTAAGCAAATAAAATATCAATTAATGTGAAAGTGCTATTACTCCTGAGACCCACGGCATGAGATTCTCATGAGAAGACAAGAACAAAAGCCAAAACACTGACAGTGACACGGCAGAAATATAGAAAAAGTTTGCATCTTTGATTAATAAAGTTGAGCTGCTAAATTAACGAACCCCCATAACCGTTCTCTTGAACTTGTTATGTAAGATAATAATTTTTTATTGTCTAAATAATTTGAGCTGGAGTTTTTTTATTACTTTCAGCGAAAAGCAACTTAATTGAAAAAAGACAGTCAAGAGAATTTTTTTACCTTTTTTCCTAAGTTAATTCTAGCTCCTTTAAGAAGAAATAGCCCTCTACCTAGAAGAACTAACATGGGCCCTATCTGAGGAAATTTGAGCTCATGGCAGAAGGCAGATGAATACTTGTTTAGGTCACATGTTAACATTGGCATGGTGTGTTGAAATTTAATGATGTACCAATTAGAAAATAAGCCGTCATCTTGAAGTTTCTCATGATGTGACTGTTGTATCTGACACATTACAATTTTCCCCAAATGATTAACATGGAGTCATTTTATCCTTTAACTCACTCATTGCTATCAAGACTGATAGCTGACCCTTTGGCGGGGAGGCGGTTTCTGAGGCTATAAATCACATAGAAGTTGACTACCCATCTTTCTAGAGCAGCTGGTAGATTCAAACCACCTGCCGTTAGGTTGACAGTGAAAGTCTATATCCACTAGGCCTCAAACCTCATCTTTTAGGTCGCAATTAAATAGGCCTGTAAGTGTTCTTATTCCTCTTTCTAGTAGTAGAACACAATATTCAATAACAACCAAACAAAATCACTAAAGTCTCTGTTAAGTGTATACCAAATAGATTCTTTCTAAATAGGCACATCTTTTCTTTCCTTTCTTAATCATATACTAAAATAAAAGTCAAATCTGCTGCTGTTGATTGAGCTGATTTCAACTCATGGTGATCCTTCATAGGTTTCTGAGGCTATAAATCTTTACAGGAGGAGATGGCCCATCTTTCTCCCATGAAGTTAGTGAATTTGAATTGCTAATCAGTTAACAGCCCAATAAATTAAACACTACATCAGCAGGGCTAGTAATAATCTAATGGTGTTTGAAAATATTTTCTACTTTTGCCTCTTTAACAGTCTTCACTTGTCTTATCAGATTTCCTAATTTCTCTCTTTTTTTCTGTATTTTTATTTCTTCTTGTCCTACCAGAAAAAAGAAAGAAGGATAGGCAATGTCCTCCTGGGTGATTTACCACCTCTGAAAAACCCCTAGAGGGTCAGCTCTGGGTTGGTTCTGACTTTCTGGCACACAACAACAACAACAATGGGAAAATATTCTCTTAAACTTTTAATTTTTTTATTATTTGGTTTTTATTTTTGTAAATTTTTAATGCTTGGGAGGGTGGAGGGACTGCCCAGGAGGGGAACACCCTCAATGTGATGGATTGACTCAGTGACTGAGGTAATGGGGGTAAGTGTGTCAGAAACAATAACGCTGTCTCAGGATAGAGCAGGGTTCAGAGCTTTTGTACATAGGGTCGTTAAAAGTTGTAGGAGACTTAATGGCACATAGTAACAACAACAAATTTTTAATTTTTGGTTTTCATTTTTTTAGTGGCATTGTCATTTGTTTGCTTGCTTTGCTTTTGGTCACATGTATGTTCTTGGATTAGAATATTATGGTATTTAACCACAACAAGATAAAGGCAAACAACCCAATTGAAAAATGGGCACAGGACCTCCCTAAAGAAGATATTCAGATGGTGAACAAACACATGAAGACATGTTCAAAATCCCTAGCTCTAAGAGAGATGCAAATCAAAACAACTGTGAGATAGCATCTCACCCCAGTTTAGAACAGAAAAATTCAACAGAGCAGCAAACAACAAATGCTGGCAAAGTTGCGGAGAAACTGGAACCCTTATCATTGTTAGTGGGAGTGTAAAATGTGCAACCACTATGGAAGGCTGTATGGTGCTTTCTCAAAAAGTTGGAAATAGAAATACCATTTGATGCAGCAATTCTACTACTGGGAATATACCCTAAAGAAACCAGAACTGTCACCCAAGCAGATATAGGCATACTCATGTTTATTGCAGCTTTATTCTCAATAGCAAAGAGTTGGAAATAACCCAAGTGCCCATCAACAAACAAATGGATAGAGAAGCTCTGGTATATTCACACAATGGAATACAATGCTGCATTGAAAAACAAGGAACTCATGAAATATTATACAAAATGGGTGACCCTGGAGGACATTATGCTGAGTGAACTATCTTAGTTACAAAAAGACAGATATGGCATAATGCCACTGTTATAAAACAGGACTGATATGGGGGCTGGGGGGAAACTAAGAAAAAAGGGGATAAGTTATCTACACAGCATTGAAACAGACAAGAGAGAGAACTGTTTAAAAGGAATATATGCTTAGGTATTATTGGCATGACAAGAGTCCAGAAAAGAGCTGCGTAGTATAGTGATCTGGGGTGGGGATAGGGGACTATATAACAATGAAAGAACTTTTTTTCCCAAAGAAAAAAGTGATCTGGGCTGGGGGTGGGGGGTGCAGGGAGAAAAATGTGCAACAGTGAACGACTGGAAACCTATGTTTTTTTTATAAACTTTAATTAAAATCTCAATTAAAAAAGAGGGGGAGAATATTATGGTAGTTAAAACTCACAACCTGGCTCTTATTTATTGGCTAACCTAAACAAGTTACATAACTTCTCTGAGGCCCAGTTTTCTCATATATCAAATGAGGATTCTGACAGCACCTTTTTAGGGTAATTGTGATAATCAAAGTAATACAGAAAATAAAATAGAAAGGCCTTCCTATCGCGCCTATTACATAGAATATGCTCATTTAGTAATTGTAGTTTCCTCTGCAGTTCAAATACACCAGCTACTCTGGGAGATAATAATGAGCAGCCTCCTCCTGTTAAGATCTACAAGGTTTATGAATGTTATAAAACAATGTCTGTCAGTGAGTATAGGAAAAGCCAATATGATTTGTAAACCGTCCTTTAAAAATACATCATTTACAGCCTTTGGAAGCTCTAGAAAAACTCACTGGGGCCTCACTGTGTCAGATTTTACTCAAGAGCAATTGGTTTTTTGGTTTGGCTATGTAATTTTTTACTGTAATTTTATTATAATAATTTCTTTATTCAGTTTCCTCTTAATATACTTAAAAACATAATTGAGATTAAGAACATTTGGCTTTGCAGTTGCAAGCCAAGATTTGAATTCCATCTCAACTACAATGAGCTTGGACAAGTGATTTAGCCTCTCTAATGCTCAACATTTTAATTTGAAAAATGAGTATCAGTGATACCTAACTAGGCTTTTTAAAGGCTTAAATTAACTATGGAATGTAAGAGTTCCTGGCTATAGCACCTGGCACATGAAGTGTGGGGCCAGTGTAGCATTGAGGGTAGAATGAGACTCATTCTGGATATATTCTTGTCAGTTTCATTCTGACACGGAGGTAGCACCTGGCTCAAAGCAGGCATATATTACACTGAAAGCCATGAGAATCTAGAAATTTCACACTGAAACTCTAGGCTTAACTACTGTATTCCCCTTGAGAAAGCTTCAAATAGACCATTGCCTTGCAAATAACAGTTTACTTTCCTCAGAATAGATGACCTAGCTCATGATCATAATTAGCCTTCTGGAAGGGAATGACAATTGCAAATGAATGGATGTAGTTGTCTCTTTTCACTTTTCTAAACTGGTGGGGGAGCTGCTGCTCATTCTCTTCAGTGCATGTTAATAGTAAAAATCTCATATTGTGTCGGTTATTATGTTTATACATATGCTTATGTAACATTATAAAAAGGTAAGTATAAAAAAAAAAAGGTATTTGTCAGATGAAATAAAACTCATGTTCATAAGGATTTCAGGGAGGAATTGCCTATTCTCATTTCAAAGATGAAGAAACCAGGCCCTGATAATAAAGTTAAACAGCTGAGTGACAGATCTGAAGAAGACCTCTGGCTCTGCTGTCACCTGTGTAGTCACTATACTATTACACCTCACAGTCTCGTTCTCCCTGGTTACAAAGTGGTGTAGCCCAGATAGACCTTTCCATAAGAGATTGTGCTGGTCTTTTAACTTTTTCAAAGCTCTAAGGTTTTTACCTACATTATGACTTTTGCCTATGCCATTTTTTCCATCTTAGAATACTCTTTTTCACCCCCCCCCCCATAAGACTTACTCATCTTTTGGGTCCCAGCTGAAATGGCACTTACTCAGAGAGATCATCTTTGACCACTTCCTCCCATTCTAAACTCTCCCTTCTTCTATTCTCTTTCATAGCACTCTACAATTTCCTCCATCACAATTTGCAATTACATGGCTATTTATGTAAATAATTGTCTCTCTTCTGCACTTGCTCCTTGGCCTTTTGCAAGTAGGGCCCCATCTCTTGTGCCTAGCACAGTGTTACAGTCTAGCAGGTTTGTGTGTGTGGGTTTATTATAATTTATTTTTGCTGTTGTTGAAAAGACATACAGCAGACTCAAAACTTAAAACTCATTGCTGTTGAGTTAGTTGTAACTCATTGTGACCCTCCTGTGGGTTTCTGGAAGCAGGAGAAATTATAACAGAAGGAGACTGCCTGTATTACTCCCACAGAGCAACTGGTGAACTTGGATTGCCAGAGGGGCACAGGGGTTAGCAGCGTGCTGTGCTATGGATTATATCACCAGAGCTCCCCATACACAGAAGACCATATACCAATTCAACAATTTCTGCATGTACAATTCAGTGACATTGATTACATCCTTTGAGTTGTGCAACCAACCATTCTCATTCTCTTATTTTAAGTTGTTCCTCCTTCGTTAACATAAACTCATTATCGTCTAAGTTTACTACCTCAACTGTCAGGTTCTTGTTGCCCATTTCATTCCATATAGCTAGTTTTTCTAAAAAAATGCACAATGTTCAAGACATATATTCTTTACTTGTAAAGCTAAACTCTTGGCTGGTTTTAAGAAGGTTTCAGGAGAACTTTTGTTTAATAATTAACTCAGGACAATAATTTCAGAGGTTTATCTAGCCCTCTTGGTTCAAAAATTCTGGATTCCATAAGATTTTGAAATTCTGTTCTACATTTTTCTCCTTTTCTCCAGGATTCTTCTAAAGAATCTTTGATCAAAATGTTTAGTGATATCAGCCAAGCACCATCCAGATCTTCTAATTTCATGACAAAAGGGGCTCTTGGAAGCAATTAACCACATACTCTACTTCCTCCTCTTAATCTTGATTCTTCTTCCTCTGTTGCTTTGGAATGGAGATAAATTGTAGCTTGGATTATTATATGTTAGTTTGTAGGCTACAGGCACTATTCAATGAACTAGGAGGCAGAACAGAAGCACTAACACAATTGTTATTTTTATGTGCAATTGAGTCAGGTGTGACCCATAGCAACCCTATGTACAACAGCTCTGAAGCCTGCCCTGTCCTCAGCCAGTCTCAGTGACTCCAACACACCTACCCTTTATTATGCCAGTGACTGTATCAATCCATCTCATCTGAGGTCTTCCTCTCCTGCACTATCCTTCCACCCTTCTAAGCATGATGTCCTTCTCCAAAGACCTGCCTATCCTGGCCATGTGCCCAAAGTATGTGAGATGGAGCTTCAAAGTCCTAGGCTCCAAGGAGAAGCTTGGTTTCACCCTCTCCAAGACAGACCTATTTGTTTTCTTGGAGGTCCATGTTATGTCCAAGACTCAGAGTGTGGCAGTTATTGAACAATATCTCACGCAACCAAAATCTTGCTGAAGATTATCCAAAAGTAACTGGAACAGCACATTGATAGAGAACTACCAGAAATACAAGCTGGGTTTAGAAGAGGTCATGGCACAAGAGACATTTTTGCCAGTGTCAGATGCATCTTGACAGAAAGCAGAGAGTACCACAGGAATGTTTATCTGTGTTTCATTGACTATGCAAAGGCATTTGACTATGTGGATCATAACAAATTGTGGCTCACCTTGAGGAAAATGGGAATTCCAGAACACTTGGTTGTGCTCATGTGAAACCTATACTCAGACTAGGAAGCAGTCCTCAGAACAGAGCAAGGAAATACTGCATGGTTCAAAATCAGGAAAGGAATGAGTCAGGGTTGCATCCTGTCTCCATACCTTTCAATCTATATGCAGAACCAATTGACTTAACAATATTAGATCAATTATCTGGGCTATCATGGTTTCTAGTGAAGCCATGAATCCAAAATGCCAGACTAAGAAACCAAATCCTGTTTAGTATTTGGCTTGTACATAAGCAACCTTAGAAGGTACTCTGATTTCCACCCCCTCCCCCAGGTCAGTGTTATCAGTTCAACTTTTTATAGGTGTACAACTTACTGAGAGCAACTCTATCTTTAATCAATGTGATTGGTTTCATCATTGTAAACTGACATGAAGTATTCCATATACAAGGAGTCTACCTTTTCCCCTCCTTACATCTCTGGTAACCACTAAATAACTTTGATCTCTATATATTTGACTATTCTTGTCGTTTTATGTAAGTGAGGTCATACAATAATTGTCCTTTTGTTATTGACCTATTTCACTCAACATAATATCTTCACCTCCATCCACACAGTTGCATGTATCAAGGCCTTATTTCTATACTGGCTGGTTGGTATTTTACTGTATGTATGTATCACATTTAAAGAAATAGTACTTGAATGAATGAATGAATGAAGTGGTCAAGGCTAAAAGGTAGCTTGAAGTAATATTGTAATAATTGGTGTTGGATTCCATAATCCTCCACTCTCCTCACCTCACCTCTACTTGATAGTTTTAAGTAATCAGGGTGCAAGCCATTTGCTTTGGGCTAACTTAAAGGTTGGTAGTTTGAGTTCACCCAGAGGCATCACAAAAGAAAGGCCTGGCAATCTGGTCCCATACCATCAAAGCCAAGAAAACTCTGTGGAGTACAGTTGTTCTCTGTAGCATATGGGCTCACCATGATTTGACTTGATGGCAAATGATTTGTGTATTTGTGCTTTTTACAGTTAACTGTAGCACCCATAAATGTGGAAACGAGGTTTTGGAGCAGGTATATATCCCAGAGCTGATTTCATTTGCAATATTTTAGGTTTGAAAGTCCCTACTGAAATAAAGTTTGATGTCATATTATTCTGGAATAACTCCAAGCATTCACTATTCAATGTGAATAATTCAATATTATTCTGGAGTAACACCAAATCATTCACAATTCAAAGGAAAAGACATTTGCTTTGTTCTGCTAAACTTGAACTCAAGCCATGTGAAAGACAGTGTATATGAAAGACAGTGTTGTATTTATAGTTTTGTGTATTTTATGTGTCCAAGAATGATTATATCTTTTTGATGGTTATATTGTTTCTATTTGTGCTTTTCATACATTTTATGATATTTTAAAATTACTTTTAAAAACTTTCATTAGATATTCTAATTACTTGAAAACTTTTTATTGTTTTTCAAGTAATATTTTTATAAAGGCAATCATGTTCTTTGTAGAATTTTTGAAATTATAGAAAAGCATAAAGGAAAAACAAAAAGTATAAAGAAATAAAATATCACCCAGAGATAACCATTGTTAACACTTTGGTAATAGTTCTTTCAGACTTATTTCCAGCTGTATGTATGCATAGACAACTACATATTTTCTATACACATTTTCTGTATCTTTACAGCCTCAGAAACCACTAGTGGGTCAGCTATGCCCATATTTCTCTTATGGAGCAACTGGTTTTTTGAACTGCCTGCCTTTTGATTGACAGTGCAACCCTTAACATTACATTAGGTTATGAAAGCTCACTAACCTTCATATGTATATGTACATAATACGGACACATATGTATATATGTTTGTGTGTGTGTGTACACA
>NW_006399844.1:8346761-8355914 GCF_000299155.1 Elephantulus edwardii | reverse complement strand
TATAGAGAGAGAGAGAGAGAGAGAGAGAGAGAGAGAGAGAGAGAGAGAGCGCGCTCTGGTGCCCTAGTGGTAAGGAGATGTGTTGCCAACCCAAAGGAAGGTAGTTTGAATCCACCAGCTTCTGTGAGGGATGGAGATGGGCAATCTCCTCTGAATATTCACATGAATATGAAAAAAAAATATATATGCATTGAGTCAAGCACAACTCATAGTGACCTTATGAACAAAAGACTTGAAACCTTTCTATAATTATTATTGTTTCTCAAAGTTCATAGAGTTTCCAGAGGCATGTTGTTTAAGAAGTGGCTGCCACTCCTGACTCCAAATAAGAGGAAAAAGTTCATATGGTTATAAAGGCTGGTAACTTCTGTTCTGTAGGACCTCAGGAGAGAGCATTTGAGGGTGGGCAGATAAGATGGCAGACTACTGGCTTCAAATGATTATGGATCCAAGGTCAGTAGAGAAGACTGATCAGTGATTCAAGTCCAGAGAGCCTTAAATGGAATGTTAGAAAATAAAATATACATGCATGGAAAACCAATTTGCTTTGTAAACTTTCACAAAAATCACACACACACACCCCATCCCAGAATCTGAGATGATAAAACACCCTTTCAACTAAATTGTGGCTCATAGAAACTCTCATCTTGCTCTCCTATGTAAAGTCTCATCAATGGAATAATTACATAATAACTGCCAAACCAGAGACTCATAGAGAGCCAAGTTTAGAGTGTGGGGGGGGTGCATGTATTGATGGCACAGTGTTTAGGTACTTGGTAGTTCATATAAAGCTCAGGGAATAAAAACTGTTATATGTACATGCATGTACCACACACAAACACACACAAATACACACACTCTCTATGGGAGAAAGATTCATTTCCTCCAGTACAATTTAGTCTCTGAACACCTGCTGGAAGGTCCACTATGAGTCAGTTCCAACACAACAGCAATGAATTTTTGTTTACATTTAGTTATTTACTGAATAAGTCAAGTATCTTCAAGTTCCCTTTTCATAATTTAGCTCTTGTAATTCTTCTAATAGTCCTACTGTTGTTGTTACGTGCCCTTGAGATGACTGCGACTCATCGCAACTCCATGTACAACAGCTCTGAACCCTGCCCTATCCTGAGCCAATCTTACTGATTCTGACACAACTACTCCCCTTATCTCAGTCACTTTGTCAATCCATCTTCCTATTCTGAGATGTCTCTCCAGCCTTCCAAGCACGATGTCCTTCTCTAAGAATTGGTCCCTCCTGACAACATGCCCAAAGTATGTGAGACAGAGCTTCAAATTCTTGCCTCTAAGGAGCAACCTGGTTTCACTCTCTCCAGGACAGACCTGTTTGTTCTCTTGGAAGTCTATGGTATGATCAATACTCTTCTCCAGCACCACAACACATATGTATCAATTCCTCTTCTGTTATCCTTATCAATTGTCCAGATTTCTGATGTATAGTAAGTAATTGTAAAGAGTATGGCCTGGACCAGATGCCCCTGAGTCTCTAGACTCATATCATCGCACTTTAGTACTCTGGACAGGTCCTTGACAGGAGATTTTTCCCAATGCACCTCATCTTCTGATTTTCTGATTGCTGGTGCCAAGGATCTCGACTGTGGAACAGAGTAAGTGGAAATTGTTAACAATCTCAATCTCTTCTCCATCTATCATGGGACTGCCAATTGGTACAGTGGTGAGAATCTTTGTTTTTTAATGTTGATTTTCAGTTAATATTGGAGATTTCAGTCCTATTATCATTTTAACTTTAAAAATTAGTAAATTGAGTCCATACATATAAATTTATTTGCCTAAGGTCATGTAATTAATAAGTAGGAGTTCTGGTGGAATTAAGTGGTAAGGAGTTGTGCTGCCAGCCCAAAAGTCATAAGGTTTGAATCCAAATAGGCAATCTCCTTCTGGTGATTTACAGCCTCTGAAAAACTGTTTGTTGGAGTGTCAGCTGTGAATTGATTCTGACTTGACAGTATACAACAAAAACAGTTCTGAGATACAGATTCTAGATCTGAACCATTATGCTGTACATTTCATGTTAAAATCAAATTGGAATGATCCTAGAAATAGCATTTATCCTGCTTTTTAAAATATGGTATTTCCCAGAACATTTTATCTCCTTTACTAAGCTAACTTTAATTACTTTATGATGCTATCCTCTAAGATTATTGAAATAATAAATGTACTGTATCACACAGTACTCTGGTAAAAGGTAATGGGTATCAGAAGTATCCAAGTAAAAGATGTCAGAGATTATTTTGGTCATCTTGTTTTCTATTATTCATTCATCCATGCAGACTTTCCTCCTCCCCCATCTTTTTTCTTACTCTGATGTTTTAAATGTTCAGTATTATTTTTCTCCTTTTTCTTTAGTCTCTTTATGCAAACTATATATTTTCTTGCCTTTAAAAATCTAACCCACCTTGAGTTCATTTTTTCATAGCAGTATTATTCACAATCACAAGAACATGGAAACAGCCCAAATGTCCAACCACAAATGAATGGATTGAGAAATTACAGTACATTCACACAATGGAATACTATGCAGCACGCAGGAGCAATAACTTTGTAAATTATTACCTAGCTTTGGAGGGACTGGAGAGCATTCTGCTGAGTGAACTAACTCAGTCCCACAAGGATAAATATGGTATAAGACCATTATTGTAGAATGAGCATAAGGATCCAGGAGGGGTGGGAGAGGCTGGAAGCAGAGGGATGTGGATGTACAATCATTGGGTTGTACAATTTGATGGGGGGGTGAGAAAAATTGAAAGAATTTGTTCGAACTTGTATTAGAATTTTGTAAATAAACTAATGAAAAGAAATAAAATAAAAATCCATTTTAATCCTTTGAAAGTTATACATCTTGTTTTTCTTCTACAGGTGCTTACCTTTACCTGAATACGCAACAAAAGTTCTCTTCAGTATCACACTAAAATAATAACTCTTGATTTCTCCTTTGTAAAATGGGGCATTTAATACGCTTTATTTTCCCTCATTCTTTACCTCCCACTCCTTGACCCCATGGCTTGGTTTTATTCACACAGTCTGTCCTTTTAGACTCTAATTATTCCTTTCAGAGGATTGTTTTGTTGTTGTTGTTTTTTACCTCTTCACATTATAAAACTTCTTTTATAAGTTGTTTTAGACATTTAAATAAAATTCTTTTGTACACAAATCCTTTTCTGACATGACTTCCTCCTCCTTTCTTATTCTAGAACTCTCATTCAGCACAATTACATCATGGAGCAGGTTTTCCTTCCTTTCAGAACCAATTATCTGGGTGGTTTCGTTTTTGCAATCTTTATAACCAACTGCTTATTTCTATGCCCTTCGTAAATTCACAACAATGTGGCTGAATGTAGAATGTTTAAATTAGAAACATTTACCCCTAAATTCCATAGGTTATAACTTCTCTAACTGTGCTTTACAGAATTGCAGATTTCTGAGACCAGTTTGAATTTTGATCTGTTGGAGATAAGCCACGGGAGGCTTTTTTTCTTTATCTTTGAAATAATTTTTTAAAAAAATGTCACCTTGCCAGTCTAAATGTTGGTGGCCTTTCATTCATGTTGCCTATAGGCTAATGTCTTAGAAAAACGGTTTAATTCTTGCTTATGTTCCTATTCTGGCTCTTCTTTGTAGGATTCAGTCAACATGTATTTGTTGAGCAATAATTGTATACAAGACACAGCTCTAAGCATTGGGTTACCATTGTTGTTATGTGTCATCAAGTCACTTGCAACCCTATGTATAAAAGCCTTAAACCCTGCTCTATCCTGTGCCAACCTCACTGTCTCTGACACACTTACTCCCATTGCCCAAATCTCTGAATCAAACCATCTTGTCAAGGGTCTTCCTCTCTTTCACTGTCCCTCCACCCTCCTAAGCATTATGTCCCTCTCTAAGGAATGGTCCCTGCTTGCAACATGCCCAAAATATGTCAGACGAAGCTTCAGAATCTTTGCCTCCAAGGAGCAGCCCAGTTTGACCGTCTCCAGAACAAACCTGTTTGTTCTCCTAACAGTCCATAGTATATTCAACACATATGCACCACAGCTCAAAGGCATCAATTCTCTATCATCTCTAGTCACTGTCCACCTCTTCAATGCATAGCATGCAATTACGAAGACTATGGTCCGGATCAGGTGCACCTTAGTCTCCAGCCTGACGTCATTGACCTTCAGTAATCTGGAGAGGTTTCTGACAGCTGACTTTACCAATGCAATTCGTCTCTTGATTTCCTGGATGCTGGTACCAACAGTGTTGACTGTGGAGCCAAGCAAACTAAAACTGTTAACAATCTCAATCTCCTCCCCATCCATAAAGATGCTGTTAACTGGTGAGAATCTTTGTTTTCTTGATGTTGAGCTTCAAACCATATTGAAGGTTGCAGTCTTTGACCTTCTTCAGCAAGCACTTCAGGTCATCCTCAGTTTCAGCAAGCAGAGTTGTGTCATCTGCATAATGCAGGTTGCTGTTGAATCTTCCTCCAATTCTAATGCCACATTCCTCCTCGTACAGCCTAGCGTCCTGGATGATCTATTCTGCATACAGATTGAAAAGGTATGGAGACAGAATACATACCTGGTGGACCCCCTTCCCGATTTTAAACCTCGCAGTGTCTCCTTGCTCTGTTCTGATGACTGCCTCTTGGTGCAAGTATAGTTTTCACATTAGCACAATCAAATGTTCTGGGATTCCCATTCTTCTCAGAGTCAGCCATAGCTTGTTATGACCCACCCAGTCAAAAGCCTTTGCATAGGCAATGAAAGACAGGTAGACATTGCTCTGGTACTTTCTGCTTTCTGCCATGATCCATCTAACACTAGCTATAGTATCCCTAGAACCATGGACTCTTCTAAACCCAGCCTGCACTTCTGGCAGCTCTCCATTGATGTGTCGCTCCAGTCATTTTTGGGTAATTTTCAGCAGAATCTTGCTTGCATGTGATATTAATGATATTGTTGGATAATTTCCACACTCTGTTGGGTCACCCTTCTTTGGAATGGGAACAAATATCGATCTCTTCCAATCAGTTGGCCAGCTGGCTGTCCTCCAGATTTCTTGCCACAATTTAGTGAGCACATCCAGGGCAGCATCTGTTTTGTTGAAATATGTCAATTGGTATGCCGTCAACTCCTGGGGCCTTATTTTTTTGCCAGTTCTTTTAAAGCAGCTTGAACTTTCTCCTTCATCACCACAAGCTCTTGCTCATACATTTGTTTCATGACATTCTTCTATGTCAGCCAATTCCTTCTGGCACAGTGACTCCATACGCCTTTCATCTTTTTTTTTATTTTCAAAATATATTTATTTTCTATACATGTTCTGAAAAATTTCCAAGGTAAACAACAGCTTCATATGCAGCAAGACTGAGTTCTTTAAGAACAGACATTGAATTCATCATAAGAATGATCACATTTTGACCATGCAAAAGAAATGTGTATATTAAGTATTTACGTGAAGATTTTTCTTTATAAAGATTTCTACCATTTAACCCCAATCTCCTACAGATAACGTGAACCATGTTCATGTAGAAAAATACATCGGCATAGAAAAGCAGCTTTGTAATCCTCAACTGTTAAAAGGTCCTATCTACACACTTTCTGCAGGTAGTGAGAGTTTGCACTGTTTGTGGACTTTAACTTCAATTTTGAGGTCTGATTAAGATTTACGTTCCCCTGGAGTTACATTCTTTATCCATCCTGTAATTTGTAAAGTTGCTAATGACACTAAATAGCAAAGGGAGTCCTCTGTGTATTGATTATTTACAGTTCCACATCATCTTCGTCATCGTCGTCATCTTTGGCTCTGAAATGCATCTTCCTGAACTCTCGTCTGCTCATGGAAGGACAAGCTGACGATGCTGGTGGAAGGTCCTGCATGAGCTCCAAGTTCCTGAAGAACCGGCTCACGGGCATGGGCTGGTTGCTGTCATCATCTTGGAAGACACTGTTGTCCATCTGCAGTGGTGGCTTCTGCGTCTCCTTGGCCTCTAGGGCTGGCTCATGCCATGGCGTGGACTCTTCTGCTTCAGAAGCAGCACTGTGCTCCTCCTGCGTGGCAGAAGTGCTGGCCTCGCTGCCTTGGGGAACCACCAGGTGGTCGCCAAGCTCTTGAGGCTCCTCTGCACAATGGGTCTTGGGCGCTATTTTCGGCAAGGAAGCAACAGCACTGGTGAAGATGAGCTGCTGAAATTCTGATTTCACAAGATTATCTTTGTCGTACTTGAACTTCTTGGTCGTTCACCTGTCGGTGGCTTTGTGTGACACAGCCAGACAAGCAGTCTTGGTCGACTTGGGGATGTCCACTTCCTGCGTGGAGGCCAATTCAGCCTCTGGGCACTGTCGGCTCCTCAGGCAGGCTGAAGACCGCACTCCATCTGCGAGCTTCCAGCTCCTCCTGAGTGTGAGCAGCACGCCCGCTGCGCCGCCGTCTCCGCCGAGCCCTATCGCCTCCAACCCAGCAGCGCCATGGCCATTTCCGTGCGCACCTCATCTTCTTTTAATGCTTCTTGGATCATTTCACATTCTGCCCAAAGCATCCTTTTAAGTATTGCCACTTGTGGCTTTGTATTTGTTTTAAAATTCCTTCCGCTTAAGAAATGCTAAGCGCGTTCAGCCCTTTTGATTTTCTGACTCCAGCTCATTGCACATTTTATTATAATACCTTGCTTTGTCAAGCCGAGCGGCCTTTTAAATTTTCTGTTCAGCTCTTTAATTCCTTGATTTCCTCCTTTAGCTTTGCACTCTAATACAATAGTCTCATCTGACAACCATCTTGGTCTTTTCTTTCTCTTCTGCCTTTGTAAGGATCTTTTGCATTCTTCATGGACAATATTCTTTATATCCTCCCACAGTTCATTTGGTCTTCGCTCATTGGTGTTCAAGGCTTCAAACCTGTTCCTGAGATGGTTTTGAAATTCAAGTGGGATGGACTTAAGGTCAAATTTTGGTTTCTGTGGATTTTATTTTATTTTTTTTCAGCTTCAGCTTGAACTTGCAATATGAGTAGCTGGTGGTCAATTCCACAATCAGCACCTGGCCTGGTTTTCACAGTTGACACTGAGCTTCTCCAGCGATTCTTTCCACAGATGTAATTGATTTGATTCCTATGCATACCATGAGGGGAAATCCATGTGTATGGCCTGTGTTTGTGTTTCTTATAAAAGGTATTTGCAATGAATAAATTATTGAATATGCAGAATTCTATCATTCTATCTCCAGCTTCTTTCTGTCACCAAGTCCATGTTTTCCAGCTACTGATCCTTCTTCCCAGTTCCCAACTTTTGCATTCCAATCACCCATTATTATCAATGCATCTTAATTGCATGTTCTATCATTTTCTTACTGCAGAAGTGAGTAGAAATCTTCTATTTCCTCTTCTTTGGTTCTAGTTTTTGGTGCATATGTTTGACTGATAGTGGTGTTCACTGGACTTCCTTGTATGTATATGGGTGTTATCCTGTCACTCACCACATTGTATTTCATGATGGATCTAGAAATGAATTTTTTATTATGAAAGCAACCCCATTTTTTCTCACCTTTTCGTTCCCAGCATAATAGATCATATGATCATCTGATTCAGAATGTCCCAGGCCAAGCCATCTCACTTCATCATGAGGCCTTCGAAAACTCTATGTACAACAGAGTGCATTTAGACTAGCAGACATGGCAACTGAGGCTGAGATCTCAGATATGGAAACACAAAAGAGGAACACCTGTAATCAGACACTAGTGATTGGAATGTGGAATGTGAGAAGCATGAATGTGGGAAAATTGAAAGTTGTTAAAAAAGAAATGGAATGCATAAATATTGACATACTAGGTATTGGTGAAGTGAGATGGCTTGGGGTACCATAGAGAACAGAAATACTTAAGTTTTTTAATTAATCAGTTCTTCTGACTCCACTCTCTTTCACTTGCTTTTTTCTGATTTTTTTTTAAGAACACCTCATCCTTTGAAGGGAGCTCTGGTGGCCTAGTGGTAAAGAGCTGCACTACCAACCCAAAGGTACTCAGTAAGAATCCACCAGCTGTTTAACAGAAGAAAAATGGGCAATCTCCTTCCATGTAAATTTACTGCCTCTGAAAACTGCTAGAGGGTCAGATATAGGTTGGTTCCAACTTGTGGGTACTTAACAACAACCTCTGAGGAACTGTGGTAGCGCAGTGGTTAACTGCTTGGCTGCTAACCAAACTGTCTATGGATACAGAGACTTAATCTTAGAAGGTTCCATTCATCAAGGTTAGCCTTCCAGGTTGTATATTTTTGGCTATGTTTGCCAGCCTAGTTATACCATATACTAGGCCTTCTAAGTTTGGTCCTATTTTGTCTCCTGTGATCTTTATGGTTTGAGACTTTACCCCAGGTCTCTGATCCATCTTGAGTTGAATTTTTTTGTATAATGTGAGATGCGGATACTGCATCAGCTTTCTGCAGGAAGAAGTCTAGTTTTTCCAGCACCATTTGTTGAAGAGGGTTTTTATTTTTCCATTTGATAGGTTTTGCTTCCTTGTTGAACACCAGTTGACCATAGGTGGATGGGTTAATGTCTGGATTCTCAATTTTGTTCCCTTGGTCAATGTGTCTGTTATTAGACAAGGACCAAGCTGTTTTGGTTATTACAGCTGTGTAGTAGAGGGGTGGTTTTTTTTATTCATTTATTGTGATTTTAGCAAAGGTTTAAAAAGAAATTTTCATTCATTTATTGAGTGTAGTAGTTTTGAGATCAGGGAGTGCCTTGTGTCTCACTTCATTTTTGTTTTTCAGATGTGCTTTACTTATTTGGGGCCTCTTTCTTTTCCAAATAAACTTGCCCATTGGGAGCTCTGGTGGCCTAGTGGCAAAAAGCTGCACTGTAATCCTGAAAGCACTTGGTTCAAGGCCACCAGCTACGCTGAGGAAAAAGGATAGGCAATCTTCTCCCATGCAATTAACTGCCTCTGAAACCCACTGAAGGATCAGCTGTGGGTCTGTTCTGATTCTACAGTACTCAACAACAACATTTGCCTTTTCTATCTGTTTGAAGAATGAATTTGGGATCCAAGATGGTGGCAGAGGCAGAGACAGCGTGGTGAGCTGCGGGAGCAGCGAACCACTTAAAGCAGGGCCATTATGGCCTTCCACAGACTT
>NW_006399844.1:8334643-8344966 GCF_000299155.1 Elephantulus edwardii | reverse complement strand
CATGAAGAAGCCAGAGAGTTGGCATCCAATTCCCAAATCAATAAGACAGTTGGCTTAATTACCATTGGAAAATGCTTGTCATTCCTCTGTAGGATCTGGTCCCCTCTGGACCCTCATTATTTCCTTCACCTGCTCCCCCCACTGACCAAACTGTGCAGCTCTGCAACTGCATCCTGGCCCATCCTTAACCCTTCTGCCCCCAACCCTCACCTCCTTGTACCCCCAATATGTTTTTCCCAATAAAATGAAAAAAAAGAATGAATTTGGTAAAATTGTCATTTTCACTATCTTGAGTCTTCCTATCCATGAACAGGGAACATTTTCCCATTTATTTAAGCTTCTTGCAGTAGTAGTGCTTTGTGGTTTTCTTTATAAAGATCTTTTGTGTCTTTAGTTATGTTTATTCTCAAACATTTGAATCTGTGGTTTGTTATTGTAAATGGTATTGCTTTCTCAGTTTCCTTATCTTTGTTTTCTTTGTTACCATAGAGGAATCCCACTGATTTCTATATATTGATCTTGTATCTTGCCACTCTATTAAGTTGATCTACTAGGTCTAACAGGTTTTTTTATTGAGTTCTAGGATTTCAGTGTACACCGTCATATCATCAGCATAGCTCTTTGCCAATCTGGATGCCTCTTATTTCCTGCTCTTCTTGTATTGCCCTAGTAAGTATTTCCAACACAATATTGAATAGGAATGGTGAAAGTGGGTATCCTTGTCTGGTGCCTGTTAACAAGGGGAATGCCTTTAGTCTCTCTCCGTTGAGAATGATGTTGGCTCTTGGTTTTGCCTATATCCTTTTCATTATATTGAGGAAATTCCATTCTATTCCTATTTTTGTGAGTGTTTTAGTTAGGAAGACATGTTGGATTTTGTCGAAGGCCTTTTCTACATCAATTGATGGGATCATGTGGTTCATCTCAGAGAAGGGTCTCATAACGAAAGTTTACACAATACTATAGGGTTTCTACAAGAAGAAGACTGGTGACACAATTACAAAATGGGCAAAAGACATGAATGTTACATCCACTCTGGAAGCCAGTATGACATTTCCTTAAAGTTCTGAACACAGAAATTTCATATGACCCAGTATACCACTGCTAAGACTATACCCCAAGGAAAACAGAACTGAGACAAAAACAGAGGATTGTACATCAATGTTCATATCAACATTATTCACCAAGCAAGAAAATGGAAACAGCCCAAGTGTCCAACAACAACTGAATGGATTGAGAGATTATGGTACATTCACACAATGGAATACGATGCAGCATGCAGGAGCAATGATTTTGTAAATTACTACCTAACTAGGGAGGGTCTGGAGAGCATTATGCTAAGTGAATTAACTCAGTTCCAAATACTGCATAAGACCATTATTGTAGAATGAGTTATGAGGATCCAGTGGGGTGGGGGGTGGGAACAGAGGGGTAAGGATAGGTTGGTGAGGGGGCAGTTAACCATAGGGTCACACTATTCTATGGGGGTGTGAAGGAAATGGGAAAAATCCAGTGTGAAAAACAATATATACGAACTATGTAAATAAACAAATATAAAATACAAATTAAAAAAATAGTTGCAGCAGTATATTCACAGGGAACTGCCAGAAATTCAAGTTAGAGTCGGAAGAGGTAGTGGAACAAGGGATATCATTGTTAAAATAAGGTAGATCTTGGCTGAAAGCACAGAATCCCAGAAAGACTTCTGTTTGTGTTTCATTGACTATGCAAAGGCATTCAATGGCATGGAAATAACAAATTACGCACAATATTGTTTTGTATACCATGATTTTTAAAGGGGGAATTTATATTTCAATATAAAAGGCATTAGATTGCTTTGAATAATTTAAGAGGAGATTGCTATAATGGAATTTATAGCCTAAAATGGGTCCTTTTGTTTAGTGGGACATGGTTAAGGGTTTAAGAATAGAAGGAGGAAATAGAAAGACCAGCTACGGTGCTTGTTGGGAAACTAGTAGGTAGTGGAAATGGAAAAGAGTAAGTATAATTGGATATATTTATAGGTGGAGCAGGTAAGACTTGTGAATGATTGCATTAACTATGAGGCATAATAAAAAGAAAGGTATCAAAGATGTCTCCCACATATTTGAATTAAGTTGCTGGTGGATATGGTACCCTGAGATACTAATTTAAGAGGACATAGTAAATATGCAGTTGCTGTATGAGTCTGGGACTCCAAGAAGAAAAGTGGGGCCTATGCTAGGAGTTCACACTAGAGGGATGATAGATTCACTCTGGGCATGAGTGAGAGATCCTAGAAAGGCAATGTAAGGAGAGCAGGGAGGAAAGCCCCAGACTGAGCCTGGAGAAATATTCAGGTGAACAGTTGTGCTCCTAAGAGAAATTGAAGGAAATAGGAGGAATATGTGGTTTGGAAAGGAAATGGATGGCATGCATTTGGAACTTGTTCAGTTTGGAGTGCTGAATGAATTTCTGTCAATGCTAGTGTGGTCTCCAGGCAAAATGCATAAGTCTCCTTCACAATGTAAGCACTGTACTTATATTTTATGATTCAGTCTCATTATTCTATCTGAATTTTCAGAATAAAATATCCCTGGTGGCTTAGTGGTAAAGAGTTACAGTGCTAACCAGAGGGCGAGTAATTCAAATCCACCAGTTGCTCCTCAAGTGAAAAATGGGCAGTTTCCTTCAAAATAACTTTTGAAACTGAAAACCCACTAGAGGGTCAGCCGTGGGTCAGTTCTAACTCTAGGATACATAACCACAACAATATGTACGAGGAAGTGTGCTAGTCTCTGGGTTAACTCTGGGAGCAACAGGTAAATCTTGGAGTTTTTAGCCTAGTCAGTCAGCTAGAAAAAAAAACCTGGGTAGCGCCCAAGGTTAAGTGCTTGACTACTAACCAAAAACATTGGTGATTTGAACCTGTTCAGATTTATCTTGAAAGACAGGCTGGTGACCCACTTCTGAAAGGTCATATAACCTTGAAAATACTATTGAATTTCGTTACATTGTAACATATCAGGTCAACAAGAATCAGAATCTATTCCACAGCAACTAGCAACAATAACAACTGAAATAACAAAAAAATTTTCACAGGTATTACTAACTGAATAAATACAAGAAATATGTGGGAGACAGCATGTTAAGTTTTGATAGTTTTGAGGAAGATTCATCAATAAACTGCATTATACAGATGGCACAACCCTGCTTGCTAAGACCGAGGAGGACCTGAAGCGCTTGCTTCAAAGGTCAAAGAATACAGCTTTCAATATGGACTGAAGTTGAACATCAAGAAAACTAACATTCTCACTACAGGGCCAATTGGTAGCATCGTAATGGATGTTGAGGAGATTGAGATTGTTAACAGTCTTAGTTTGCTTGGCTCCACAATCAACACTCTTGGTACCAGCAAGAGGACCGACCACTCCAGAGGACTGAAGAACAATGACATTAGGCTGGAGACTAAGGTGCGTCTGATCCAGGCCATGTTGTGTTTTTGTTGTTGTTATGTGCCATTGAGTCACTTGTGACTCATAGCAACCTGATGTACAAGAACCCTAAATGCTGTTCTGTCCTGTGCCAACCTCGCTGTCTCAAACACACTCATTCCCACCACTCCACTCACAGAATCGATCCATCTCATTGAGGATCTTCCTCTCCTGTGCCGTCCCTCCACTCTTCCAAACATGATGTCCCTCTCCAAGGACCAGTCCCTCCTTGTAACATGCCTAAAGTATGTCAGACGAAGCTTCAGAATCCTTGACTGCAAGGAACATTCCAGCTTCAACCTCTCCAGGACAAACCTGTTTGTTCTCCTAGCAGTCCATGGTATAGTCAACACTCTTCTCCAGCACCACAGCTCAAAGGCTTCAATTCTCTATCATCCCTATCCACTGTCCAACTCTCCAATGCATAGCCCGTAATTGCGAAGACTATTGCCTGGGTCAGGCACACCTTAGTCTCCAGCCTGATATCGTTGCTCTTTAGTACTCTTGAGAGGTCCCTCACAGCTGACTTTCTCAATGCAATTCATCTCCTTATTTCCTGGCTGCTGTTACCAAGAGTGTTGACTGTGGAACCAAGTAAACTAAAACTGTTAACTATTTCAATCTCTTCACCATCCATACTGATGCTGCCAATTGGCCCAGTGGTGAGAATCTTTGTTTTCTTGATGTTGAGTTTCAATCCATATAGGAGGCTGCAGTCCTTGACCTTCTGCAGCAAGTGCTTCAGGTCCGGGCCTGGTGTACAAGTTGCCGTACAGTGGTAACTTGTGGTTGCTGTGAGGCTGAACACTGTGACACTGATGTGTCAAATGTGTTAATGGCTGGTTACCCAATGTGGACAGAGAGTGGGGTGGAGCTCCCCGATTAAAACAAGCTTGGAAGAAGTGGCATAATAGCTTGCCTCCAGAAAACCTATGAACCTGGAGAGAGGATGAGAGACACCTAAGCGTTGAGGACTCTCCTTCATAGGGTTGCTAACCCTGCGACTCCACGGCACTTAACAACAGTAACAACAAAGGATGAGGAATGAGTCATATCAAAAATAGGTAGTTGGCTGTTGATGATCCACTGGATTTGTTTTTATTTTGTGGTATTTGTTATGTTGTTATGTATTGTCAGGTCTCAGTACTGACTCATAGCTTACCCTCCAGTGGGTTTTGAGATGCAGTTAATCTCATCGGAGAAGACTGCCCATATTTCTCTTGCAGAGCAGCTGGTGGATTTGAACCACACACATTTTTGGTTGGAAGTACAATTCCTTACTATTAAGCCACAAGAGCTCCTATAAGCTCTTATTAATGTGTTCAGTCGTGACACAGAGGGTAGTAGAGGCATTGGGAGTGGTCTGCCCCCACACAAAGGAGTATTTTATCACTGACATTGTTTAAAAATCCAGCAGATACCTGAAAATATTGGGTAATGATGGGCAAGGTCCAGTGGTGATTGATTTTATAAGACATAATGCATGGAAAAGTGCTGATTGTGGAGCCAAGCAAACTAAAGCTGTTTACAATCTCAATCTCTTCACCATCCATCACGATGCTCCCAACCGGCCCAGTGGTGAGAATCTTTGTTTTCTTGATATTGAGCTTCAATACATATTGAAGGCTGCATTCCTTGACCTTCTGCAGCAAACGCTTCAGGTACTCCTCAGTTTCAGCAAGCAGGGTTGTGTCATCTGCATAACACAGATTGTTGATGAATCTTCCTCCAATCCTGATGCCACGTTCTCCTTATAGAGCCCAGCCTCCAGGATAATCTGTTCTGCATATAGATTGAAAATGTATGGACAAAGGACACATCCCTTCCCAATTTTAAAACATGCAGTGTTTCCTTGCTCTCTTCTGATGACTGCCTCCTAGTCCAAGTATAGGTTTCGCATAAGCACAATCAAGTGTTCTGGGATTCCCATTCTTCTCAGACTTAGCCATAGTTTGTTATGATTCATTCACACAGTCAAACATCTTTGCATAGTCAATGAAACACAGATAGACATTCCTCTGGTACGCCCTGCTTTCAGCCAAGATCCATCTAAGGTTAGCTACAATATCCCTAGTACCACGACCCTTCTAAACCCAGCCTACACTTCTGGTTGTTCTCTGTTGATTTGTTGTTCCAGTTGTTATTTGGCTCCACAGTCAACACTCTTGGCACCAGCAGCCAAGAAATTAAGAGACATATTGTTTTGGGAAAGTCTGCTGTCAGAGACCTCTCTAAAGTACTAAAGAGCAATGATGTCAGTCTGGAGAGTAAGGTGCACCAGATAGATGCTATGCATCAGAGAGCTGGACAGTGACTAGGGATGATAGAAGGAGAATTGATGCCTTCGAGCTTGATGTTGGAGAAGAATGTTGAATATACATATACCATGGACTGCTAAGAGAATGAACAGGTTCATCCTGGAGAGGGTTAAACCAGGCTGCTCCTTGGAGGCAAGGATTCGGAAACTTTGTCTGACATACTTTGGACATGTTGCAAAGAGGGACCAGTCCTTGGAGAGGGACATCATGCTTGGGAGGGTGGAGGGACAGCACAGGAGAGGAAGGCCCTCAATGAGATGGATTGATTCAGTGACTGGTGTAATGCGAGTAGGTTTGTCAGAGACAATAAGATTGGCACAGGATAGAGCAGGGTTTAGAGCTGTTGTACAAAGGGTCACTATGAGTCACAGGCAACTTGACAGCACATAACAACAACAACAACAATGCTTGGAAATAACTGCATGAAGCACAATGTGAACAAGGAATGGTGTGAAACACAAGGTATATGAACTTTGTGAGTAAACCAATTTTTTTATTATAAAAACTATACTGACTTTCAGTCAGTTTTATGATTACTTTCAAATTCTCTAGAGACATTTCCTCTGTACTGTGCTAAACAGTAGCCTCCTCAAAAGTCCTAATTCCTGGAGCCTGTGAATATTACCTTATATTGTTTTTCTTTCTGCTGATGTTGTTGTTCTGTATCATAGAGTCGGAAATGACCCATAACTGACCCTCCAGCCGTTTTTCAGATGCAGTTTAAGTAATCGCATGGGAGGAGATTGCCCATCCTTCTCCCATGGAGCAGCTTGTGGCCTTGAACCGCAGGCCTTCAGGATTGCAGTGCAGCTTCTTGCCACTAGTCCACCACAGCTCCAACTTATATTGTTGTGGGTTGTTTTTTTGGTTTTGTTTTTTTAAATACCTTACATGGCAAGTGATGGGACTAAATTAAGAATTTTGAGAGTAGGTGTTTACCTCTGATTATCCAGTCAGTCATTATCATTCAGTAAGAACTCACTCATAACTGACCTTCTGGTAGGTTTAAAGAGGCTGTAAATCTCATGGGAAGAGATTGTTCATCTTTCTCCAATGGAGCATCTCGTAGATTCGAACTCTCTGCCTTTGAATTGGCAGCACAATTCCTTACCTAAGTCACCAGATCTTCCTGGGTGATTAGGTAGGTCCTAAATCCAAAGAGAGGAAGGCAATGTAACTACAGAGTCAGAGATTGGAGTGATATGGCCACATTCAAGACTGTTACCAGAAACTAGAAGAGGCAAAGAACAACATCTCCTTTACAGTCCTGCTGATGTGTGTTTTAATTTCGCCTTTCAGATCTGTAAGAGAACAGGTTTCTGTTGTTTTCACACCACCAAGTTCGTTTTGTTATAGTACCAACAGGAAACTAATACAGCCTTCTTATTACATGGACTGAGAGTGTCAGGCACCCTCACATATCTCCTGGCCCAACATTTCTTACCTCACTGGTTTCTAGTAAAGATATTTATAGGTGGAGATCATTCTATATTCGTCTTACCTAAATATGTAGAGGACAGTATCTGAAATAGTATATGGGAGAACATTATATTTAAATCTCTAATGATTTACACTGTCCTTGAGGCCCAGGATCTCGACTGGCTTTATGCAGACTGGTATACTAAAAGTTAGTTTGCGGGGGGGAGGAATTATAAAACAATGAAAGAATTTGTCTTTTACTTTTCCAAGAGGATAGTGTACTAGGGGGAGGGTTGGGAAGGGAGAAAAGTGCAACAATGAATGAATAGAAATCCAATGTCTCTGTAAATTTTCATTGAAATTAATAACAATTTAAAAAAAATCAAATAAAAAAGTTGCTTTGCAAAACTGCAAAAATAGTATTGTGGGCATGGGGGGAAGTGACCTCTGGCCTGCACTAATCCCACAAGAAAGAAGAATCCCCAACAAGGACATCAAGAGCACAAAGCTGATTCCTATGAGGTCAAAGAAGACCCCCAGGCGCCACACTTCCCTTCATTTCCAGCACTAAGTATCTCTCCCATGATTCTCTCTACTCTGCTACTAGGTTCTGTAATTCATTGCAACAGCCACACAGAACTCACAGACGATACTCATGACTGGGGTTCATTAGAGAAACAACAGGTTACAATTCAGGTTGGAGACATTCAGGATACAACTCTTCAATCTGGACATCTTCTCAGGTGTGCCCTCAGATAGGCCTTCCTCTGAAGCCTCATGGCTTCAGACTCTCCAGCTTGATTTGGCAAGTGTTACAAACTCTTTAGTTCTGTACTTTATCAGTCTATTTGCATGTTCCCACCAAAGAGGCTAATTTGCCTGTTGACATTATTTTTTTTATTATTATTAAATTTTATTAGTTTTAATGAACATTTACAGGGATTTGGGGTTTTCATTCCTTCATTGTCTGTTGACATTATTAGTAAGCTGTCCAAGTCTCCTTGGTAAGCCACAAACACCTAACCTTTGCACAGTCCCAGTGAGCTATGTGGAGAGAATTTAGACCCACTATGACTGTTGTGGTTGTTATCAACTATGATTCATGACAACCCTATGAATAACCAACCAATCAGAATCTTGCTCTATCTTGCACCATCTTCATGATCTCTGTTAGACTGATTGTAACAGTTATTGTCAATTCATCTTGTTGAGAATTTCTTGTTACTGTTAGGTGCAATTAAGTTGACAACTCAATATGAGTAGTCAACTCGTAGCAACCCTGCGAACGAACAATGCCCTATCCTGTGCCATCCACATCATCTCTGCTATACTCAAACCCATTATTGCAGTTACTGTATCATTCAATCTTTCTCTCTTTCACTGACCCTTCACCTTTACAAGCATGATATCTTTTTCCAAGGACTGATCCCTCTTCACAACATGCCCAAAATATGTGATACCAAATTTCACCATATCTTTCCTGGCTTCATTTTCTCCAAGACATACTTGTTTGCTCTTTTGGTAATCCGTGGGATATTCAGTGGTCTTCTTCAACAGCACAACTCTAAGGCATCTATTCTTCCTCCATCATCTTTATTCACTGTCCAACTTTCAGATGCATAGTAATTGTTAAGACTATGGCTTGAATCAGCTGCACCTTAGTCTTTAAACTGACATTGTTGCTCCTTAGCATCTTGGAGAGCTCCTTGACAGCAGATTTATCCAATGCAACATGCCTTTTGATTTCTTGACTGATGGTGCCAGGGTGCTGATTGTGAATTTGAGCAAGATGAAATTGTTGACAACTTTGATCTTTTCTCCATCTATTATTATATTGCATATTGGCCTACTGGTGAGGATTTTTGTCTTCCTGATATTGAAATGTAACCCGTGTTGAAGACTGTAGTCTTTTATGTTCTACAGCAAGTGCTTCAAGTCTTCCTCACTTTCAGCAAGCAGGGTTGTGTCATCTGTGTAATGTAGGTTGTTGATGAGTCTTCCTCCAGTCCTGCTGATGGAGAAAAGAAACAGTCCTGACTCATACTTTTCTTGATTTTAAACCATGCAGTGTTCCTTTGTTCTGTTTAGACAACAGTTTCTTGAGCTAGGTATAGATTTTGCATGAACACAAATAAGTGTTCTGGTATTTTCATTCTTCTCAATGTTAGCCATAATTTGCTATGACCCATACAGCC
The DNA here is from genome assembly GCF_000299155.1 of Elephantulus edwardii. NCBI lineage: Eukaryota > Metazoa > Chordata > Mammalia > Macroscelidea > Macroscelididae > Elephantulus > Elephantulus edwardii. Next base: position 8,335,561 of record NW_006399844.1, on the reverse strand, counting down.
AGATGCATAGTCAATAAAATGCAAATAGACATCCTCCTGATATTCTCTACTTTCAACCAAGATCCATTTGATATCAGCAGTAATAATCTTTATCAATGGCCTCTTCTGAATCCAGTTTGAATTTCTGGTGGTACTATGTCAATGTACTATTATAGTAGTTTTTAAAATAATTTTCAGCAGTATTTTGCTTGCGTGTGGTTATTAGACATATTATCTGATAATTTCCACATTCTGGTTGGATCACCTTTTTTGGGAATGGTAATAAATATGGATCTTTTCCAGTCAGTTGGGTAGATGCCATCTCCCAAATTTCTTGGCATAGACTAGTGAGCATGTCCAGGGCTACATCTGTTTGCTTAAACACTTCAATTGGTATCTCAATTCCTGGGGCTTTTTTTTGTTGTTGCCAGTGCCTTCAGTTCAGCTTGACTTTTTCCCCCCTTCATTATCATTGGCTCTTGATCATATGCTACTTCCTGAAATGGTTCTGTGTCTTTTTGGTTCAGTGGCTGTGTATTCCCTCCAATTTTTTTTATGCTTCCTAGATCATTCAAGATTTAGTCCATAGCATCCTTCAGTATTGCAACTCAAGGCTTGAATTAGTTTTTCAGTTCATTCAGCTTAAGAAATGCCAAGCAAGTTCTACTCTTTTTGTTTTCCAACTCCAGCTCATTGCACATTTTGTTCTAATATTTTGCTTCCAGAGCTGCCCTTTGAAATCTTCAATTCATCTCTTTTACTTTGGCATTTCATCCCTTTTTTTTCTTTTTTTGTTATTAAATTTTACTAGTTTTAATGAACATTTACAGGGATTTTGGGTTTTCATTCCTTCATTGCTGCACCATTCTCTCTACCCTCCTCCCCAGTTTGTTCTTCTTCCCCGCCATCTGAATGTCTGTTTTAATTGTCCAATTGCCA
>NW_006399844.1:8328989-8333623 GCF_000299155.1 Elephantulus edwardii | reverse complement strand
ATCTCATAGTTGTTTTAATTTGCATCTCTCTTAGGGCTAGGGATTTTGAGCATTTCTTCATGTGCTTGTTAGCCATCTGAATGTCGTCTTCGGTGAAGTGTCATCCCTTTGTTTTGACTTCTCAATGTTCTAAAGCAATTTTCAAAGTCTCTTCTGCCATCCATTTTGGTCTTTCTTTCATCCCTTTCTTTGTAATGATTCATTGCTTTCTTTATGGATATGCTTAATGTCATCCCACAACTTCTATGAAGTAATCCACTCTAGCACAAAAACATTATTTAAGAGTTGAAATTATGTACATCAATGTTCATAGCAGTATTATTCACCATTGCAAGAACATGGAAACAGCCCAAATGTCCAACCACAATCGAATGGGTTGAGAAATTGTTATACATTCACATGATGGAATACTATGCAGCATTCAGGAGTAACGATTTTGAAAAATACTGTATAACTTGGGAAAAACTGGAGAGCATCAGGCTGAGTGACCTAACTCAGTCTCACAAGGACATATACTGCCTAAGATTATTACTGTAAAAATAGAAAGGTAACTAGTAAAAGATGTATAGGGACCCAAGCAGGGAAGGAGTGGGAGCAGAAGAGTGAAGATGGGTAGGGGCAAAATCACAGGGTTGCACAAGTTAGTAGGTGGAGGGAGGGGGTAATGAGAAGGATCCTGCAGGGACCTGAAAATATAGGGTAATGATGAGCATAGTCCAATGACTTTAGTTTTAAAAAACAATACCTAGGAATGATTGTATGAAACACAATGTGAATGAAGAATAGTGTGAAACACAATGTATACAAATTTTGTAAGCAAACCAATAAAAAATAATTTTAAAAAAAAGATATAAAATAAGGTAACAACTCAGGACTTAGCTCAGAAAAACCAAGAGTGAAATTAATTTTATTATTTTATATGATTCACTCACATAGAAAAGTGAAGCAAAACAGTATATTTAAGATTAGGAATTTAAGACAAAGATGGGCAAGAGTTTTTAAGTAGACAACGTGAATGGATGAATATGTGGATGGATGGAAGGATATTCACTAAATAACAAAAGTATGGTAAATTGTTTTCCACCTGAAGACTTTATGTTTTCATCCTGAGTAACTGATAAGTTAGTCATGATTTTCCTTTTGTTTCTCAAGGGTGACTTACATCTGAAGATTTTAATGATACCTTACAGTAATATAAAAACATAACATTCATGATTGACAAAATGCTCCTTAACTGTCCAAGTTAAGCTGTAGAAGTAGTGAGTTGACTTTATCTTAGGCACATATTGGTATATTTTTTTTACTCTTTGTTTTGAAAAAAAACCCTATAGGTTCACAAGAGATTGCAAAGAATTATATATGGAAGTCTTCTATAACCATCTCCCCATCTCAACAGAGAAGTGCCATCAATCTCTTCCAAGTCTCTTGTGATAACACCTTACACAACTTAACCAAAACAAAACCCCCAAAGAAACTCAAATGGATGTAAGAACCATTATATCTCCTGATACCACCTTACAAATCCTATAATAGAACTCAATTAAAATATACACCTATTTACTTTAACAACTAAACAGAAAACTCATTGCTGTTAAGTTAAAACTAACTCATAACTAACCCTCCAAGTTTTCTGAAGCTGTAAATCACACAAGAGACATATACCCAAAGTATATGAGGCAAAATCTTACAATGTTGATCCTAAGGAGTACTCTGGCTGCACTTCTTCCATGACAGATTTGTTTGTTCTTTTGGCAGTCTATGGGAATTAAATACTCTTCTCCAACACCACAATTCAAAGGTATAAAGACTTCTTCAATGTTCCCTATCCATTGTCTAACTTTTACATGCATGTGAAGCAATGGAAAATACAACAGCTTGGATCAGTGAAATGCACTTTAGTCTTTAAATTGATATCTTTGCTCTTTAGTACTTTAACAGAAATTTGCCCAATTCAATATGTTGTTTGATTTCCTGACTATTGTGCCATGTGTCTTGATGACGAATCTAAGTAAAATTAAATTACTGACAACTTCAATCTGTTCTCCATTTGTCATGATGTTGCCTATTGGCCAAGTTGTGAAGATTTTTATTTTCTTGATGTTAAAGGTGTGATCCAAATTGAAGACTGCTGTAGTCTTTGATGGTTTTGAATAATTTCAAGTTCTCTTCAACATCCACAAGAAAGATTTTATCATCTATGTATAGAAAATTGTTTATATTGAAGGATAGAGAAGCTATGGTATAATTACACAATGGAATACTATGCAGCACTGAAAAACAAGGAACTCATGAAATAGTATAAAAAAATGGGTGATCCTAGGGAACATTATGCTGAGTGAAATATCTCAGTCACAAAAGGACACATAAGGCACATAATGCCACTGTTATCAGGATTGACATGGAGGTTGGGGGAAAATTTTAAAAAAGAGGGGATAAATAGTGTACACTGCATTGAAGCAGACAAGAGAAAGAACTGTTTAAAAGGAAGATATGATTAAGTATTATTTGCATGACAACAGTACAGAATAAGAGCTGCATAGTAAAGTGGACTGGGGGAGTGGGAGGAAATTGTACAACAATAAAAGAATATTTTTTTCAAAGAGGAAAGCAAACTGGAGGGCAGGCATGAAAATGTCCAACAATAAATGAATGGAAATCCAAGTTTTCTATAAGTTTTCATTAAAATATCAATTTTTTAAAAAAAGAAAATTGTTGATATTGGCATCCTTAATCCTGATGCTACATTCTTCTTAATATTGGTAGTCTTCTCAGATTATTTGTTCAGCATACAAATTGAATTGTTATGGTAAAAGGATACAACTTTGACGTATAACTTTTCTCATATTAAAACATCATTGTTCTATCAGAATGACTGTTAATGACCTAAGGATGCATTTTATATTAGCAGACATCAGAATAGAGCAAGGAAACACTGCATGATTCAAAATCAAGAAAGGAGTGCATCATGGATGCATCCTTTCTCCATATCTTTTAAAAAGATTTATGGAACAGATGATCAGGAGGCTGAACTTTATGAGCAAGAAGGTAGCATCAGAATTGGGAGGGGGAAAAAAAGAATTGGGAGGAAGACTCATCAACAACTTATATTATGCAGATCACACAACCTTGCATGCCAAAACTGAGGAGGACCTGAAGTGTCTGCTGCAAGTGGTCAAGGACTGCAGTCTTCAGCATGGATTGAAGCTCAACCCCAAGAAAACAAGATTCTCACCACTGGGTTAATTGGCAGCACCATGATGGATGGAGAAGATATTGAGATTGTTAACAATTTCAGCTTGCTCAGTTCCACAATCAACATTCTTGTCACCAGCAGCCAGGAAATCAAAAGATGAATTGAATTAGGAAAGTCTGCCGTGAGGTACTTCTCCAGAGTGCTAAAGAGCAAAGATGTAAGTCTAGAGACTAAGGTGTACCTGATCCAGGCCATGGTCTTTGCAATTATTTTCTATGCATCAGAGAGATGCACAATGAATAAGGATGACAGAAAAGGAATCGATGTCTTTGAGTCTTGGTGTTGGAGAAGAGTACTGAACATACCATGCACTGCCAAGAGAACAAACAAGTCTGTCCTGGAGAGGGTGAACTCAGGCTGCTCCTTGGAGGCAAGGATTTTAAAGCTCTGTCTCATACATTGGACATGTTGGCAGGAGGGACTAGTTCTTGGAGAGGGACATCATGCTTGGAAGGGTTGAGGGATAAAGCATGGGGTTGTGTATGGGGTTGCTATGAGTTGCAGGCAACTTGATGACATATAACGACAACAAGAACAGGAAAGCCTGTTGACTGCTCAGATAGTCCCACTCAGGACAGTGCTAGGTGCTAGTCAGATGCTGACTAGCATTGTAGTTGTGAACTAAGATTCCTAGCGGCCCTATGAACAACAGATCTGAACCTTGCTTTATTCTGTGCTGTACTCATATCTCTATGTTCAAGCCATTGTTACTATGTTGCATAAATCCATCTTGTTGGGGTCTTTCTCTCTTTCTCTGATCTTCTACCTTTCCCGGTATGATGCCTGTTGTTGTTATGTGCCGTCGAGTCACCTGTGACTCACGATGACGCTATGCCCTATCCTGAGCCAGTCTAGCATTAGGGAAGTTGGATCAAGTTGACCAAACTTGTAAAACTGGCATGTAAGCCAAATGACAAAATTTAGGTACTTTAAAATATGTATTAACTGAATAATGAGGAACTTATTGTGCTGATCAGTAAATTCCCTCTCCTTGCAAACAAATTATTTATGAGGGGAGATCATATTCAAAACAGCTAGATACACCAGAGAAATCAGAGTAATTTTGATAAATATTTTTTAAATATTTTATCATTCACATACATTGTGTTTTGTGTTTCCTGCATGTTGTTGTTGTTACGTGCCGTCGACTCGTTTCCCACTCATAGCGACCCTATGCACAACAGCCCTAAAGCCTGCTCTATCCTGCGCCAACCGCACCGCCTCTGACACACCCATCCCGATTACACCAGTCACCGAATCAATCCATCTCATAGAGGGTCTTCCCCACCTGCGCTGTCCCTCCACCCTCCCAAGCATGATGTCCCTCTCCAAGGACCCATCCCTCCTGGCAACATGTCCAAAGTATGTCAGACGAAGCCCC
>NW_006399844.1:8322519-8326899 GCF_000299155.1 Elephantulus edwardii | reverse complement strand
GATTCTTCTTCACTATTCCCAACTTTTGCATTCCAGTCGCCCATTATTATCAATGCATCTTGATTGCATGTTCGCTCTATCTCCAACTGTAAAAGCTGGTAGAAATCATCTATTTCTTCTTCTTTTGCTCTGGTTGTTGGTGCATATATCTGAATGATAGTGGTATTTACTGGACTTCCTTGTAAGCGTATGGATATAATCCTGTCACTCACGATGTTGTACTTCAAGATTGTGTTTTATACAATCTTTCATTTACACTGTATTTTGTTCACGTATATTAGGTTTTTATTTTTCCTTGAGAAATATTTTTAACCTGTGGCATGAAGCTGTGCTGCAATCCCAAAGACAGAGTATCTGACTCTACCAGCATCTCCACAGAAGAAGGAGGGGCAGTCTCACCCCATGTGCCTCTGAAAACTCACTAGACGGTCAGCTATGAGTTAGTTCCAATTCAACAGCACACAACAAAAACAAAAGGTATCCTCTATGATGGCCTTCCAGGATCCCTTCCTTCTAGCATTCATCCTTCTTCCCTTCTGTAGAGACTGGACTTAGAACAAAAAAAACCACACCCCATTTTAATGCATTTTAAGGAACACTGATGGTGTAGGACATTGTATCTCATGCTAATAGGTCAGTGGTTCAAACCTACCAGAAAATTGGGCAGTCTCTTCCCCTTCTGTAAAGACTTGGAAGTTGGTGGTATTTTAGGTGGAGGATTATATAGCGAATTTGTTGCTCATTATCCAACAAGTTGTTGTATGACACTGGTTGCTAATCCTCAAAATGTATCAACATTCTCCCCAATTCTCTCCCTCCTTCCTCATTTGGTTCCTATAAGGGTCCCTGACCCTCCTTGCTTCTCATCCTTGCTTTTGAGCAAATGTTGCTTGTTTTGTCTCATATAGTTGATTCTTCTAAGAAGAACATCACCCACAATGTTATTGTTTGCTTTATAGGTCAGTCTTACTTGGTTGAAAGGTAAGTAATCTCTGGAAGAGGCTTCAGATCAAGGTTAAAGGTTATCCCAGGATGATACCTTTAGGCATGCTAAAAGCGAGCAGGAGTGGCATCCACTTCCGTAAATAGCTTGCCTCCGGAAACCCTATGAACCTGGAGAAAGGATGAAAGTCACGCACACAAGGACTTTAGTTCAAGGACTTTAGTTCATAGGGTCACTATGATTTGCCTACTACTCGAGTGCACTTAACAACAACAACAACAAAAACAACCACCACAAGTTTTTATCAGCCCAGTTAATTAGGTCTTTTTTTTTTTAAAAAAAGGAACTTAATTCTACTTTTCCCTCTCATTCTAACTAGGATCTGCTATTTTATCCTTTGTTGTTGTTGTTGTTGTTGAGTACCACTGGGTTGGAATCAAATGATAACTGACCCACCGGTGGGTTTTCAGAGACAGTTAAATACCCGGGAGATTGCTCATGCTTCTCCCATGAAGCAGCTAGTGGATTCGAACTGTGTGCCTTTGGGATTGCAGTGCAGGTTCTTGCCATTCTTCATTATTGTTGAGTTGGAACTCACAGCTGACCTACTAGTGGGTTTCTGAGGCTGTAAATTACAAAGGAGGGACGTGCTCGTCTTTCCACCAACCAGCTGCTGCTGGTGGATTCAAACCACCAGAGAGGGATTACCTTTGAGTTAGCAGCATACCTATGACTAGTAGGTGGGCACCTCTAGTTGATAACTCATTTCTAATGAATAAAATATAACAGAAATTATGGGATGTCATTTCCAATTTTGTTGTTGTTGTTGTTGTTGTTGTTGTTGTTGTTTAGTGCCGTCGAGTCGTGGATGACTCATAGCGACCCTATGAACAAACGGCCTGAGCACTGTTTGTACATAGAGTTTCTGGAGGCAAGCCATTTCGGAAGTGGACGCCGCTCCTGCTTCCAGGCTTGTTTTAGTTGGGAAGCTCGAGCCAACACTGTCCACCGTGGGTACCCATTACCACGATTAGCACATCACTGTTACAGTCTTCAGCATCACAGCAACCACGAGTTACCTCTGTACAGCAACACACAGACCAGTGCTATACCACCTAGAAGAATGTTTGACAGAAAAACAATTTGAACCAAGGTCTGATGGCCACAGATGAAAATCACCCACCTTGGTAGCATAACTTCCTTTCCACTAGGCCAACATAGCTCTCTCTTTGTCGTTGTCATTGTTCTAAGTTTAGATTTAAAAAATATGCTTTTGTCACAAATGCTTTTTTGTCATTTTCCTCCTTCAAAGGGAAGCTTTGTTACGCTGCCCCATTAAGAGATCTATATAACAAAAGAGAGAGAGAGAGAGAGAGCTACATGCCAAGGAACTGAGAAAAACCTCCAACCAACAGCCAGTGGGGCCCTGAGGTCCTTAGTCCAGCACCTCATGAGGAACTGAATCTTATCAACAACTTCATGTGTGAGCTTAGAAGCAGATCTTTACGCAATCTTATGAGAGACCTTGAACGAGAGGCATTCAAAACTGAGATAATGTTTGTTGTTCTAAGGCACTGAGTTTTCAGCTGAGAATGAATAAATAATATTCATAAATAGCCAAGTTAAGAAATATTTTATAACATTAAGAGGAGGATATAAAATCCCTGTTATAGTTTGCATACTAAAAAGACCCAATTCATGGCCTTTGAATCAGAACTGACTCATAGCTGACCCGTTGGTGGGCTTTTTGTTGTTATTAGGTGCCATCGAATTGCCTGTCACTCATAGAGAACCTATGTACAAGAGCTCTGAAGCCTGCCCTATTCAGAGCCAGTCTAACACTGAAATATTGCCCCAGTTACTATATCAATCCATCTCATCTGGGGTCTTCCTCTCCTGTGCTGTCCCTCCACCCTTCTGAGCATGATGTCCTTCTCTAAGAACTGGTCCCTTCTGTCCATATGCCCAAAGTATGTGAGATAAAGCTTTAAAATCCTAGTCTCCAAGGAGAAACTTGGCTTCATTCTCTCCAGGACAGACTTATTTGTTTTGTTGGCGGTTCATGGTATGTTCGAGACTTTTCTCCAGTAACACAACTCAAAGACATCAATTCTTCTGTCATCCTTAGTCATTGTCCAGCTGTCTGATGCATAGCAAGTAATTGTGAAGACCATAAAGATCACAGGAGAGGACTGCTCATCTTTCTCCAGCAAAGGAGTTAGTGGATTCAAGCCTTTCAGCTGGCCACCCAACTCTCTACAGTCACAGGATTTAGACTCATAGCTTCCTAGGTGTTCCAATCACACTTACTAGATTACCTGTTAATGACTAATTCCATCCAGTGTATATTGAGTCTTACTAGTTTTATTTTCATAGGGAGCTTTGGTGGCTTAGTGGTGAGGGGTTGTACTGCCAACCCAAGATGTTGGTTTTTTTGTTAGGTACCATCGAGTAATAGACAACTCATAGCGACCCTATGAATGAAAGACCTGAGCACTGTTCATAGAGTTTCTGGAGACAAGCCATTTCAGAAGTGGATGCCACTCCTGCTTTCAAGCTTGTTTTAATCAGGAAGCTCCACCAAACACTGTCCACCATGGGTTACCATTATCGCATTTGGCACATCAGTGTCACAGTGTTTATTATCACCGCAACCACGGGTTCCTTCTGTACAGCAATACACAGACCAGTGCTATACCACTCAGAAGAATGTTTGACAAAAAACAATTGAGACCAGGCCTGAGGGTTGCAGGTTAAAATTACCCACCTTGGGCTTGGAAGCATAACTTTCTGTACACTAGGCCAACGAGCTCTTTCTATGTTGTCATTGTTATTGTTGTTAGGTGCTGTCGAAGATACGCAGTTGAAACTCACCAGCTGCTCTCAGGGAGAAAGAGGAGCAATCTCCTTCCAAGTGATTTATTTGCCTCTGACCCACTTGAGGGCAGCTATGAGCTGGTTCAGACTTGACAGTAAACAACAAGTCTTATTTTCAGGAAGTGACCTTTTGTCCAAGTTCTGGATGGATTCCTACATGCTGAGTATACTTAATGGTAGCTAAACATTTATTGATAATTCATACACACTTTCATTTTGCTTTTTGAAGACTCAACAAAAAGCATCCAAAATATCACATTCATTTCCTTGGTCTTTATGGTTGCATTTAAAAATACCGTTTTATTTTTACAAAAAGAATAAATGCTTAGCATTCAACATTTAAGGAAAATGGAGAAACAAAAAGAAGAAAGTGGAAGTCAACTTTGAACCTACTACCCCTTACAGTTATTGAAGCTGAATGTACTCTTATAAATTTGTTGCCAGGATTTCACTGTTATTTTAAAACTCAGGAAAACTTTCTTTTTTTTATTTTATTTATTTTATTTTTGTGTGCGTGTATTGTCAAATCAGATCTGACTGGTACAGGAGGAGATTGTCCC
>NW_006399844.1:8313660-8321699 GCF_000299155.1 Elephantulus edwardii | reverse complement strand
TGGGGGAAGGGGAGGAAAGCAAGGGAATAGGGGACAAGGAGCGCAGGGGTTGGACACTAACACCAAGAGGTGGGGCGCACCAGTTGTTTTGCAAGAAAAAGATGAGCATTCTCCTTCCATGTGCTTTACTGCCTCTGAATACCCACTGAAAGATCAACTATTGGTCAGTACACAACAACATTTAATAATTAGTAAAATCAGGCCATGGTCTTCGCAATTATTTACTATGCATCAGAGAGCTGAACAATGACTAAGTGTGACAGAAGAAAAAAATAAATGCCTTTGAGTTGTGGTATTGAAAAAAGTTTTGAACATACCATGGACCTCTAAAAAACAAGTAAATCTGTCTTGGAAAGGGTAAAACCAAGTTTTTCCTGGGAGGCTAGGGTTTTAAAGCTCTGTCTCACATACTTTGGGCACAAGGCCAGCAGGGACTGGCCCTTGGAGAAGCACATAATATTTGGAAGAATGGAGGGACAGTGCAGGTGAGGAAAATCCTGGATGAGATGGATTAATAAAATTAACTAGGGTGATGGAGGTAGGCGTGTCAGAGTCAGTGAGACTGGCTAAGGGTAGAGCAGGCTTCAGAGCTGTTGTACACAGGATCACTATGAGTCGCAGGCGACGCAATGGCACATAACAATAACAACAATATTAAGATAATGAATGTTATCCACCTCTTTGCTGTCAATTTATTATACTGTGGTGGCTTTCACATTGTTAAAATGCTGGAAAGTATGCCATTGGCTTTTCTCATACCAAATACCAGAAGGGTCACCCGTCATGGCCTGGTTTCAGCGATGGTTCCAGACAAAGAGAGACTAGGAAGAAAGGCATGGTAATTTCCTTCTGAAAACTAACCAACGAAACTTATGATTCACAGAGTATTGTCTCAGGATTGTGCTGGAAGATGAGCTTCCACTGATTAGAAAGCCCTCAAAATATAGTTCCTGCAACAATGGGCTGGGCAAGGCTCTGGCCTTTTGTACATGAGTTTCATTAACTGATGAGGATTCCTAGGGAACTAACAACAACACATGATAAGGACTATGCTAAACAATTTAATATCATATTTTATCATCTTATTTAAATTTCACTAAAACCACATGATAGGCAAGTTCATGGTAGATGGAGAAAAGATTGAAACTGTCAATGAATTCAACTTGTTTGGATCCAAAAACCAACACACTTGGTACAAGCAGACTGGGGATCAGGAGACTTATTATACTAACAAAGTCTGCAGTCAGGGACCTCTCCAAATTATTGAGGAGCAACAATGTCAGTTTGAGGCCTAAGGGACATCTGATTCAGGTTGTTTCAATCACTTGCTATGCATCTGAGAGCTGGACAATGAATAAGGATAGCAGAAGAAAATGCCTTTGAGTTTGAATATTGTTGTTATTGTTATGTGCCATTGCGTCACCTGCGACTCATAGTGATCCTGTGCACAACAGCTCTGAAGCCTGCTCTACCCTTAGCCAGTCTCACTGACTCTGACACGCCTACCTCCATCACCCTAGTTAATTTTATTAATCCATCTCATCCAGGATTTTCCTCAACTGCACTGTCCCTCCATTCTTCCAAATATTATGTCCTTTGAGAGAAAATGGTATCGGAGAAGAGTACTGAATATCCCATGAGCTGCCATAAGAACAAACAGATATGTCTTGGACAAAGCACAGCTAGAGCGCTCCTTGTAGACAGAGATGGCAAAGTTTCATCTCACATACTTTGGGCATGTTGTTAGGAGAGCCTATTCCTTGGAGAGGGATGTCATGCGGAAAGTTGACAAAAGAGAGGAAGACACCTACCCCCCACCCAGATGGATTTACACAGTGACTACTTGAGTATGTCAGAGACGATGAGGGTTACTATGAGTCATACCCTACTCAATAGCATCTAACAACAACAATAAATAAACCATGTGGAAGAGAGCTCTGGTGGTGTAGTCTCTGGGGAGTTGTGCTAGTCCAAAGGCAGCATATCTCTGGTGGTTTGAATCCCCCAAATCCGAAAATCAAACCTGTTGCTATGGAGTTGGGTCTGACCCATAACGATCCCAGAAGTTAGAAAGTTAAGACCGGCCCAGAAGGTTTTTTTAGTTGTTATCTTTGTGGAAGTAGATTGCCAGGCTTTTCTCCCCAAGCCACATGGTGGGGGTTTAATAGTCAGGGGCAAACCATTTGCACCACACAGGGACCAATTTGCTCTATGTTACAAAGCTAAATAGTTTCAGAACATGAATGCTGTCCCAATTTTGGCTGCTGACCAAGCTTACACGCATACTATTTTACTACTGTGGCTTCCTCATTCTTTTCCCCATTTTTAAAATAGAAGTAAATGTCATTTACAAAAACCTTTCATATTCTGAAAAGTCATCATATTCCAGTCAGTAAAAGATTAAGTTAATCTATCCACACCTTTATACAAATCCTTTGAAAGTTTTTTGTAGTTAGTGTCTCTAGGCAAAGACATCAAGATCTAAAAGAAATATTATGTGAATAAAATTCACATATATGAAGAAATAAGACAGTGGATGTTACCAGGATTGACCTCATTGTGAAACTGGAACCATAATCAGAGGGCTGATTCCCATTTATATACAACCAGATAGTATTACATCTGATTATAATTTCTGTAAAGTTATTTGCATTAACACTGAGATGGAACAAACTCATAGGGAACCTCCAGGGGATTTTCTTGGGCTAAAATCACATAAGAGGAGATTGTCCATCTGTCTTCCACAGAAATATATGTTGGCAGTGCATCTCCCTATCCACTGTTGCTATGTGCCGTCCAGTGGACTATGACTCAGCGGCTTCATGAACAACAGATCAGAACCTGACCTTACCCTGTGCCACAATGACCATCTCTGACACACTTGGGCCCATTGTCACAGTCACTATGCCAATCCATCTTTTTGTGGATTTTACTTTCTTTCTTTTATTTTTTAATTTCTTTTTTAAAATTAATTTTAATGAAAATTTACAGAGACTTAGGGTTTCCCCGCCCCCTCTCCTCCAATTCACTCTTCTTGAAAAGAAAGAAAAACTCTTTCATTGTTATGCAATTCCTCCCCCCCATCTCCACTCCACTATGCAGCCTTCACTTTGGACTTCTGTAATGACAAGAATATCCATTCATATGTTCCTTTTAAACAGTTCTCTCCATCTGTTTCTGTGCAATATACATCATTCCTCCCCCTTTTTTTCTGTCTTTCCCCAACCCTGATGTCAGTCCCATTTTACAACAGTGGCCCTATGCAATATTTGTCCTTTTGTGGCTGAGATATTTCACTCAGCATAATATCCTCCAGGGTCATCCTTTTTGCATAATACTTCTTGAGTTCTTTGTTTTTCAATTCAGCATAGTATTCCATTGTGTGAATATACCACAGTTTCTCTACCCGTTTGTTTGTTGATGAGCCCTTGGGTTGTTTCCAGCTTTTTGCTATTGCAAATAAAGCCCCAATAAACATGGGCGTGAAAATACCTGCTTGGGTGGCAGTTATGGTTTATTTAGGGTAAATTCCCAGTCCTGGAATTACTGGGTCAAATGGTATCTCTATTTGCAACTTTTTGAAAAAGCGCCATACTACCTTTCAGAGTGGTTGCACCATTTTACACTCCCACCAACAGCTAATAAGGGTTACAGTTTCTCCACAACCTCACCAGCATTTGATGTTTGCTGGTCTGCTAAATTTTGCTATTCTTACTGGGGTGAGATGATATCTCATAGTTGTTTTGATTTGCATCTCCCTTAGAGCTAGGGATTTTGAACATTTTTTCATGTTTGTTTGCCATCTGAATGTCTTCTTTGGTGAAGTGCCTCTTCATATCCTGTGCCCATTTTTCAATTGGGTTATTTACCTTTATCTTGTGGTGCTCGAGTATTTTGTAAATTTTAGATATAAGTCCCTTGTCTGACATGTCATTACCAAATATTTTTTCCCTAATCTGTGGCTTCCCTTTTTAGCCTGTTGAAGTTTTTGGATGTGTATAGAGATTTGATTCTTAGAAGGTCCTATTCATCTATTTTATCCTCTCCTGGTTGTAGATATTTTTTATTTTATTTTTAAAATTTGTCTTTTTTTTTTACTTTCTTAAATTCATCCTCTACCTTTCCAAGTATGAGGTCCTTCTCTAAGGACTAGGCCCTCCTAAAGATAAGGCAAAGTATGTGAGACAGAGTTTTACCATTCTTGCTCCCAAGGAGCACCCTGGTTGTACATTTTCCAAGACAGACCTGTTATCTCATGGTAGTCCATGGCATATTCAGTACTCTTCTCCAGCACCACAACTCAAAAGCATCAATTCATCTTCTGTAATCCTTATTTGTCAAACTCTCAGATGCATAGCAAGCAACTGAGACAACCATTGGCTTGGATCAGGCACACCTTAGTCTTTATGAACAGGCATCATCACTCTTTATTACTCTGGAGATGTCCCTAACAGTAGATATTCTCAGCGCAACTTGACCTATCCACTAGGCCACCATGTTGTTATGTGCCATCAAGTTGCCTGAGATTCAGAGTGACACTATACACAATAGCTCTGAACTCTGTCCCATCCTGAGCAAATCTGTCTCCAACACACCTGTCCCTATTACCCAGTAACTGTGTCAATCCATCTGATCCAGGATCTTCCTCTCTTGTGTTGTTCCTCCACCTTTCCAAGCATGATGTCCTTCTCCAAGGACTGGTCCTTCCTGGCAACATGCTGAACATGTGTCAGACAAAACTTCAAAATCCTTGCCTCCAAGGAACAGCCTGGGTTTACCTGCTCCAGGATAGACCTGTCTGTCCTTTTGGCAGTCAATTGTATGTTCAACACTCTTCTCAAGCACCACAACTCAAAGGCATCCATTTTTCTTCTGTCATGTTTCTTCATTGTTCAGCTCTCTGATGCATAGCAAGTAATTACAATGACCATGGCCTGGATCAGGTGCACCTCAGTCTCTAGACTGACATCTTTGCACTTTAGCACTCTGGAGAGGTCCCTGACAGCAACTTTGCTAATCCAATTCACCTTTTGATTTCCTGGACGCTGGTGACAAGAGTGTTAATTATGAACTCAAGCAAGCTTAAATTGTTGACAATCTCAATCTCTTCTCCATTTATCCAATTACCCAGTGGTAAGAATCTTTTTTTTCTTGATGTTGAACTTCTATGCATACTGAAGACTGTAATCCTTGACTTTTTGCAGTAGATGCTTCAGGTCCGCCTCTGTTTCAGCAAGCAAGGTTAAGTCATCTGCATAGAGCAGTTTGTTGATGAATCTTCCTCCAATTCTGATGCCACATTCCTCCTCATAAAGACCTGCCTCTATGAGATATCATCTCATCCCAGTAGGAATAGCAAAATATAACAGAGCAGCAAACAACAAATGCTGGCGAGGTTACGGAGAAACTGGAACCCTTATTCACTGTTGGTGGGAGTGTAAAATGGTGCAATCACTATGGAAGTCAGTATGGCACTTTCTCAAAAAGTTGCAAACAAAAATACCATTTCACCCAGCAATTCCACTACTGGGAATATACCCCAAAGAAACCATAACTGCCACCCAAGCAGCTATATGCACACCCATGTTTATCATGGCTTTGTTCACAATAGCAAAGAGTTGGAAACAACCAAAGTGCCCATCAACAAACGAATGGATAGAGAAGTTGTGGTATATTCACACATTGAAATCCTATGCTGCTTTAAAAAACAAAGAATTCATGAAACATTATACAAAATGGGTGACCCTGGAAGACATGATGCTGAGCGAAATTTCTCAGTCACAAAAGGACAAAATACTGCATAGTGCCACTGTTGTAAAATGGGACTAACATTGGGGTTGGGCGGAGACTGAGAAAGATGAGAGAAATTATATATACATTGAAACAGAAGAGGGAAAGAGCTTTTTAAAAGGAATATATGATTAGGCATTACTGTTATGACAGGAGTCCAGAACGAAGGCTGCATAGTGGAGTGGGCTTCTGGGGAGGAATTGCATAACAATGAAAGAATTTTTCTTTTACTTTTCAAAGAGAAGAGTGAACTGGGGGAAGGGGTGGACAGGGATAAAAGTGCAACAATGAATGAATGGAAATCCAAAGTCTTTGTAAAGTTTCATTAAAATTAATAATAATTTTTTAAAAATAAAGACCAGCCTCTCAAATGATCTGTTCCACATAGAGACTGAAAAGGTGTGCATCTCTGATGCACTCCTTTCCTGATTTTTGAACTATGCAGTGCCACCTTGCTCTGTCCCTACAATTGCCTCTTGGTCCAAGTGTTGATTTTTTTATGAGCACAATCAGGCATTCTGGGATTCGCATTCTTTTCAAGGTTAGCCACAATTTGTTGTGATCCATACAATTAAGTGCCTTTGAATAGTCAATGAAACACAGATAAACATTCTTCTGGTACTCTCTGTTTTCAGCCAGGATCCATCTGACATTGGCAACAATGTCTCTAGTGCCACAGACTCTTCTACACACAGCCTGTACTTCTAGTAGTTCTCTGTTGATGTACAGTTTCAGTAGTTTTTGGATAGTCTTCAGCAAGGTTTTACATGTGTGTGATATTGGTGATACTGGATAATTTCCATACTCTGATGGAATGGAATGGGAATAAATATGGATCTCTTCCCGTTAGCTTGCCAGGTAGCTGTTTTCTAGATTTCTTGGCACAACTTGGTGAGCACGTCCAAGGCAGCATCCATTTGCTGAAATATGTCTATTCGTATTTCATCAATTCCTGGAGCCTTGTTTTTTACCAATTCCTTCAGAGCAGCTTGAACTTCCTCCGTCATCACCACTGCCTCTTGATTATCTGCTGTTTCATTAAATTCCTCTGCATCAGCCAATTCTTTTTGGTACAGTGATGCTGTGTACTCTTATTTTCTTTTGATGCACCCTAGATCATTCAATATTGTCCCCACAGCATCTTTAAGGATGGCAACTTGACGCTTGAATTTTTCGTTTCCTTCAGCTTAAAAAATGCTGAGTTCATCCCTTTTGATTCTCTGACTCCAGCTCTTTGCACATTTCATTATAATACTTTGCTTTATCTTTCCATGGGGCCCTTTGAAATCTTCTGTCCAGTTCCTTAACTTCATGGGTTTCCCCCCTTTGCTTTGGCTTCTCAGTGCTCTAGGGAAAATATTCAAGTTTCTTTTGACATCCATCTTGATCTTTTCTTCCTCCTCTGTTTTTGTAATGATCTTTTGCATTCATCATGGGTGATATTCTTGATATTCTTCCACATTTCATCTGATTTTCTTTCATTAGTGTCAAACCTGTTCTTGAGGTGGTTTGTAAATTCAGGTGGGATAGATTCAAGGCCATATTTTGTAAGCAGTTGCAAGCAGACACTAGTGCTTGGAATGTGAGAATTATGAATGTGGGAAAATTGGACATTGTTAAGGAAGAAATGGTGCTTTGGTGACAAGAAGCTGTACTGCAATCCCAAAGGCACAGGGTTCAAATCCACGAGCCACTCCTTGGGAGAAAGGAGGGTAATCTCTCATGTAATTAATCGCCTCTGAAAATGCACAGGCAGGTCAGCTATGGGTGGTTCCAACTCTATGGTACACACAACAACAAGGAAGAAATAGAGTGCATAAATTTTTACATACTGGGAGGGCATTGGCGAACTGAGATGGATTGGCTTTGGGCATACTGAATCAGATTATCATATTATCTACTATGCTGGAAATGAAAAGGTGAGGAAACAATGGGCTTACATTCATAGTCAAGAAGACCATTTCTAGATTCATCCTGAGACAGAATGTTGTGAGCAACAGGATAATATCCATAATATCCGTATGCATACAAGAAAGATCTGTTAATACCACTATCATTCAAATACATGCACCAATAACCAGAACCAAAGAGAAGGAAATAGAAGACTTCTACCAACTTTTGCAGTCTGAAATAGAGTAGGTGTATATCTAAGGACTGATCCCTCCTTGCAACATGTCCAAAGTATGTCAGATGAAGCTTCAGAATCCTTGCCTCCAAGGAGCAGCCTGGCTTCACCCTCTCCAGGACGA
>NW_006399844.1:8308118-8312335 GCF_000299155.1 Elephantulus edwardii | reverse complement strand
ACAACAACAGGGTCACCAAGCACTGGAATAAATGTGATGGCAACTTTTTGTTTTGCTGGCATCAACAGCAAGAAAGTGAAAACAACCTAATTTTGACACTTGATCGTTGACCTTAAAGCAAAGTTATTTATCAGCATTAAATTATTTGCAGGATCTTGGATATCAAGTGTTAACTATCTTTAAGTTAAATAATTTATCTGTTATAAACCACTTTTTTTAATCTTTCCAAAGATTAAAGAACTTTTCTGAAAGATTATTTTTTCAATCCTCTTATATAAAAACAAGTTAATATTGGGCTGGTGTAAGGCAAGTGCTCTATTATTGATGTATTTCAACTAACAGATGCTGCCCTAGATGTGCTCACCAAGTTGTGTCAAGAAATCTGGAGGACAACCACTTGGACAACTGACTGGAAGAGACCTATATTTGTTCTGATTCCAAAGAAAGGTGATCTAACAGAATGTGGAAATTAGTGAACAGTATCATTAATATCACATGCAAGCAAGATTCTGCTGAAGGTTATCC
Organism: Elephantulus edwardii; assembly: GCF_000299155.1. NCBI lineage: Eukaryota > Metazoa > Chordata > Mammalia > Macroscelidea > Macroscelididae > Elephantulus > Elephantulus edwardii. Next base: position 8,311,810 of record NW_006399844.1, on the reverse strand, counting down.
AAAAATGACCGGAGCAGCACATCAACAGAGAACTGCCAGAAGTGCAGGCTGGGCTTAGAAGGGGTCCTGGTTCGAGGGATATCGTAGCTGATGTTAGATGGATCTTGGCTGAAAGGAGGGAGTACCAGAGCAATGACTGTTTCATTGATTATGCAAAGACCTTTGACCGTATGGATCACAACAAACTGTGGCTAATTCTAAGACGAATAGGAATCCCAGAACACTTGATCATGCTAATGAGAAACCTATACTTGGACCAGGAGGCAGTCGTCAGAAGAGAGCAGGGAAACACTGCATGGTTCAAAATTGGGAAGGGTGTACGCCAAGGATGTGTCCTGTCTCCATAGCTTTTCAATCTACCCGCAGAACAGATTATACGGAAAAGCTGGGCTGTATGAGAAGAAATGTGGTATCAGGATTGGAGGAAGATTCATTAAAAATATGCATTATGCAGATGACACCACCCTGCTTGCTGAAACTGAGGAGGACCTGAAACGCTTGCTGCAGGTCAAGGAATGCAGTCTTCAATGTGAATTGAAGCTCAACATCAAGAAAACAAAGATTCTCACCACTGGGCCAATTGGTAGCATCATGGTGGATGGTGAAGAGATTGAGATTGTTAACAGCTTTAGTTTGCTTGACTCCACAGTCAACACTCCCGGCACCAGGGTCCAGGAAATCAAAAGACATATTGCGATGGGAAAGTCTGCTGTTAGAGACCTCTCCAAAGTACTGAAGAGCAATGATGCCACTCTGAAGACTAAGGTACGCTTGATACAGTCCATGGTCTTTGCAATCACTTGCTATGTGTCAGAAAGCTGGACAATGACTAGGGATGATAGGAGAATTGGTGCCTTTGAGCTGTGGTGTTGGAGAAGAGTACTGAATATACCATGGACTGCTAAGAAAACAAACAGGTTCATCCTAGAGAAGGTTAAGCCAGGCTGCTCTTTGGAGACAAGGATTCTCAAGCTTCATCTGAACATGTTGCAAAAAGGGATCAATCCTTGGAGAGGGGCACCCTGCTTGGGAGAGTGGAGGGACAGTCAGGAGAGGAAGACCCTCTATGAGGCAGACTGATTCAGTGACTGGGGTAATCGGGGTAGGTGTGTTGGAGACAGTGACATTGGTACAGGATAAAGCAGGGTTTAGGGCTATTGTACATAGGGTCGCTATGAGTCACAGGCGACTCAATGGCACATACCAACAAGAAGATAATATTTAGTAAAACTCAGAAATCGACAAACTCTAAAAGAGTGAAATAGTAGACAGGTGGGACAGAACTAAATTATCAAGTGTGTGGAAGAAGATACAGTTTCCTTTGAAGTGAAGCAGGCCAAATGGGAGAGTTCTTGCTAGTTTGAATTGACTTTTAAAAGTTTATACCTTTTTCTCCTCTGAAAGAGATGCCATCAGGCATGACAATACAATCAATTGAACATTCTTATATAAGTTGTTGTTGTTCTTATATGCCATCAAGTCACTTGCGACTCATAGTAACCCTATGTACAAGAGCCCTAAATCCTGCTCTATCTTGTGCCAACCTCATTGTCTCCAACACGTCTACTTCTGCCATCCCAAACACTGAATCGATCCATCTCATCGAGGGTCTTCCTCTCCTGCGCTGTCCCTCCACTATCCCAAACATGATGTCTCTCTCACAGGACTGGTACTTCCTTGCAACATGCCCAAAGTATGTCAGATGAAGCTTCAGAATCCTTAACTGTAAGGAGCAGTGCAGCTTCACTCTCTCCAGGACAAAGTTGTTTGTTTTCTTAGCAGTACATGGTATATTCAATATTCTTCTCCAACACCACAATTCAAAGGCATCAATTTTCTTTCTGTCATCCCTAGTCACTGTCAAGCTCTCTGATACATATCACACAATTGTGAAGCCTATAGCCTGGATCAGGCATACTTTAGTCTCCAGCCTGACGTCATTGCCCTTCAGTACTTTGGAGAGGTCCCTGACTTTCCCAATGCAATTCGTCTCTTGATTTCCTTGCTGCTGGTAGCAAGAGTGTTGACTGTGGAGCCAAGTAAAGGAAAACTGTTAGCAATCTCAGTGCCTTCACTATCCATACTGATGCTGCCAACTGGCCCAGTGGTGAGAATCTTTGTTTTCTTGATGTTGAGCTTTAATGTATATTGAAGGCTGCAGCCCTTGACCTTCTGCAGCAAGAGCTTCAGGTCCTTCTCAGTTTCAGCAAGCAGGGTAGTGTCATCTGCATAACACAGGCTGTTGATGAATCTTCTACCAATCCTGATGCCACATTCCTTCTTGTACCGCCCAGCATCCCAGATGATCTTTTCTGCATACAGACTGAAAAGGTATGGAGACAGACAGAATACATCCCTGGTGGAACCCTTCCCAATTTTGAACCATGCAGTGTCTCCTTGCTCTGTTTTGATGGCTGACTCTTGGTCCAACTATATGTTTCGCCTAAGCATAATCAAATGTTCTGGGATTCTCACTCTTCTCAGAGTCACAGCTTGTTGTGATCCACACAGTCAGAAGCCTTTGCAGTCAATGAAACACAAATAGACATTCCTCTGGTATTCTCTGCTTTCTGTCATGATCCATCTAACATTAGCTATAGTATCCCTAGTACCATGACCTCTTCTAAATCCAGCGTGCACATTGGCAGTTCTCTGTTGACATGTTGCTTCAGTAATTTTTGGAATATTTTCAGCAGAATCTTGCTTGCATGTGATGTTAATGATATTATTGTTCGATAATATCTGCACTCTGTTGGGTCACCTTTTTTTGGCATGGGAACAAATATTGATCTCTTCCAGTCACTTGGCCAGGTAGCTGTCCTCCAGATTCCTTGGCACAACTTAGTGAGCACATCCAGGGTAGCGTCTGTTGAAATATGTCAATTGTTATGCTGTCAACTTCTGGAGCCTTGTTTTTTGCCAATTCCTTCAGAGCAGCTTGAACTTTCTCCTTCATCACCACAGGCTCTTGCTCATACGTTGTTTCATAAAATTCTTCTGTGTCAGCACATATATGTAGGGTTGGGGTTTTTTCAAATTTTATTTTTCCCTCCCTTGTTGTGGGCCATAAAGTCAGATCCAACTGGCACAAGAGGAGATTGCCCCTCCTTCTCCAGTGGAACATCTGGTGGAGTCAAACGCGCTCCTTTGGGATTTCAGCGCAGCTTCTGGCCACTAGGCCACCAGAATTCCCTTCATATAGGTAGTTTTAAGAGGAATATATTCTAAGTAGAAGGAATGAGTATGGATAATTTTAAGGAAGCAACAAAATAGAAAGGATTATATATTAGCTTGTCATATTCTGATAGATTTTAGCTGTATTTTAAGTTGAATAGAATTCAGTACTTGATGATTTGTGTTTGCTAGAATTTAAGTTCAATTTCAGGACCCACTAAAATTTGGTGGTGGCTTTTATTGTTTCTTCTTTTTATTGTAATTCTAACCAAAGTTTACAGAAAGGTTGGGTTTTCATTCATTCATTCTTGCACATTTTTCTTCCATCCCCCACCCCCAAGTCCACTTTGTAATGAGCTTCTTGTTCCAGATTACTGTCATATTTATGGTGGCTTTTTAATGAAAAGTCTCTTAAAAACAGTATATGTTGTTGTTGTTGTTGTTATGTGCCATCGAGTCGTTTGCGACTCATAGTGACCCTACGTACAACAGCCCTAAACCGTGCTCTATCCTGTGCC
>NW_006399844.1:8305598-8306421 GCF_000299155.1 Elephantulus edwardii | reverse complement strand
TGAAAATTTACGGAGACTTTGGAGTTCCATTCATTCATTGTTGCACTTTTCTTCTTGCCCATCCCTCCCCCACTAGTACACTCTTCTCTTTGAAAAGTAAAACTCCCCCATTTGTTTTACAATCCCTCCCCCCAGGTCCACTCCACTATGCATCCTTCATTCTAGACCCCTGTCATCACAATAATACCTAATCACATTTCTCTTTTAAACAGTTTTCTCGATTAGACATTATTTGTATGACAACAGTCCAGAATAAGAGCTGCATATCAAAGTGAACTAACAGGAGGAGGCAGGAAGGAAATTATGCAAAAATGAATGAATATCTTCTTTTAAAAAGTGAACTAGAAAAATCGCCTGTGACTTCATCCATAGCCACTGGTGAGAGTCAGCGCCCAGAGCCATCAGGGGCTTTAAGCTTGTTGCCTACTGCTGTGGTGTAGACAGCTGAAACCCAGGCCCCGACAGGCACCTGTGGAGGGGGGGGACCCAGACTCTACTTCATGCTCTGCTGGAGAAGAAGGGGCAGTCTCCTGTACCAGTCAGATCCAATTTGACGGTACACACACACATACACACACACACACTTTTTCTTCTTCTTTTTTAAAAAAAGACTACTACAGCCGTCGCGGCCCTCTGCCCGGGGTGGGCGGCCCTCGGCCCCCTGCCCGGGGCGAGCCGTCGCGGCCCTCTGCCCGGGGCGGGCTGCCCTTGGCCCCCGGCTCGGGGCGAACCATCGTGGCCCTCAGGAGCAAGAAGGCAAGCAGCTGTAACCCAAGACCACCAGTAAGGTGATAAAGCGTCCTCCCTTCCCCCCTTTATATCT
>NW_006399844.1:8304735-8305498 GCF_000299155.1 Elephantulus edwardii | reverse complement strand
ACGCCCCTGTTCAGCATGAAGAAGCCAGAGAGTCGGCATCCAATTCCCAAATCAATAAGACAGTTGGTTTAATTACTATTGGAAAATGCTTGTCAAGTGAACTAGAGGTGAGGAGGAGGAAAATATGCAACAATGAATGTATGAAAATCTAACTTTTCTGAAAACTTTAGTTAAAATCACACTAAAAACATTTTTTTAAAAGTCTCAAATGTATAGCTTGTAAATTGGGATTAAGAACTACCTCAAAGAATTACAAATGAAAATGAAGATTAAATTTCCATGCAGTTCCTTACATATGTAAGTGCTCAGCAAATACCTGCACTGGTGGCCTAATGGTAAGGAGTTGCAATGGCAATCCAAAAGTATGTAATTCTAAGGGGAGCTCTGGTGGCCTAGTGGCAAGAAGCTACACTGCAATCCCCCCTTATATTGTATTATAAGCCTTTCCCCATAAGCCTTTCCATATACTACTAAAACTAAAGTAACATTAATTATAACAACAGTTATCTGAGGACAGACTTCATTTTCTAAACTCTGTCGATGAAGAAACCAAAACCAGTGAAATGTAGAGGTTAGAAATTCAGAGTGCTGTTGATTTGCTGCAACTATAATGATGGATATAGATGGATCTTAGCTGAAAGCAGAGAATACCAGAAGAATGTCTACCTGAGTTTCATTGATTATGCAAAGGCATTTGACTGCGTGGATCATAACAACTGTGGCTGACTCTGAGAAGAATGGGAATCCCAGAACATTTAATCGT
>NW_006399844.1:8297300-8303795 GCF_000299155.1 Elephantulus edwardii | reverse complement strand
TATATATATATATGTCCTACAACTCAGAATTCTTGCTTTCCAACTAAATGTCCAAGTAAGCCAAAGAATATAAAACCTTATCAACACAATTCTAGATTCTATATACACGTTTAATTTTTTTAAATCTGTATGGCAATGGTGGACTACTGCTCAACAGCAAAGACATATGCCATGATATGATGATACTGGGGTTTTGTCCCTCCAAAAGAGTTTTTCTTTAAAATTTAGCAAGCAATCAAATTTTATTATAAAGAACAAGTCATGGTCTAGTTACGGTTTTCTGGATTCATTTGCTGTTGGTAACATGCTTTTTAGCTTTTCTTTGTGTTTTTTTTTAAATTTTTATTAAATTAGTCCATTTCAGAGCAAAGTTTTTACTTTTAAACTTCTTTGTTCCTTTAACGTAGCCCTGCTGTATAAATTAAAGGAATTAGAGTTACATTTTAAAAACAATAAAGCATAAGATATGTAATAAAAGTATAGGTCACACAAACATAGTAAATCAAATAGATGCGTAATCACTATCTAGGTCAAGAAAAAAATTATCAGAGGGTACTCCAGTTCTACGGGATACTCTTCTTCCTATTTTTTTTTAAATTATATTGATGTGATAATACAGGATAAGTTAACATTACAAAACGTTAAGAGAGTATCTCCTTAAACCCCAGTATCTCCCACATATGCAACGAAAGTGAACTTTAAAACTTTTAAAGAGCGCGTTCCCTCTTTTTTATTGCGTTCCCTTTTTAAACTCCTTACACCTATCTTGATTCCACAGCTGACCTCACCTGCAGTTTAATAAAAACAGATAATAAAACTTCCGTGTAGATTTTCATTGCTCCAGCTCTCCTTTGCCTTCAACTACAAAGAAACAATGATTTAAACCCTTTGTGCCCTTTTAGAAAATTACACAGATACCCCATTGTGGAATCCTATAATCCCTTCGTGGAAAGGAAGAGATTAGCATATGAATACAAAGCAAAATGAATACAGAATACAAAATGATCTACTGGATTGTTGAGCTCTTTAATTCTTGAAAATTTATTTCTTTCCACTTTTTGTATTGTTCCTTTAGTGATCTTAGGGTTAAGAGAGAATTGAGTTTTCCCTCTGATTACCCGGAAAAGGATTTAAAAATAAAAATTTAAAAACCAACAAAAACCCAGCCAACAAATTCTAAGGGATACAAAACCAACAGATGGCTCTTAGAGACACTGGAATCTGCTACACCCGACATAAACTTGCTTGCCGGCGAGGAGTGTAGAAAGTGCTGTTTGCAGATTGCGCGGTGAAGGAGAGAAAGCGACAGAACAGAGAGCCATAGTGCTGACGTTGAAGGCCCAGCCCTGTAAGGTTGCATAGGGTAAGTGGCGTTGGCCGGGAGGCAGTGGCGAAAGAGAAGGAAAGAGGATTTGGGCTAGGGGGTGGGCCTGCGGCGCAGCGTGGCTCCTGATTGCTGGAGCGCGGCTGCCAATCTCGCTGAATCGCTCGGTTAACCAGTGCGCTGGCGAGACGCGCTCAGATATACTGAGTGAGCCCTGAGCAGCACTCTCAGATCCTGACGGTGCAGCAGCCCGCAGCCTCAGCCAGGGAGTCCCAGTCGCTTTCAATGGAGGAGAAGCCCGGCCAGCCACAGTCTCAGCACCATCACAGCCACCACCATCCGCACCATCATCCCCAGCAGCAGCAACAGCAACAGCCGCACCACCACCACCATTATTATTTCTACAACCATAACCACAACCACCACCACCACCACCATCACCAGCAGCCTCACCAGTACCTGCAGCATGGAGCCGAGGGCAGCCCCAAGGCCCAGCAAAAGTCGCTGAAACATGAGCAGAAACACGCCCTCCAGCAGCACCAGGAAACGCCGAAGAAGAAAACAGGTCTGGGAGGAGGGCGGGTGGGGGAAGGGGTTTGGGGGTAGGGGGCCGAGGTGGTGGGGGTGGGGCTGGATCGGAAAAGCGCGGCCGGGCTCGGCGGGTGTCTGTCCCTGTCCTTTGGGTCTGGGATGTCCCCTTTCATTCTCCCAAACCCACCCTGGCCTGGGGCCGGACAGCTGGGTTAGTAGCGCCTTCTCCTTCCTCCTCGGGAGAGGCCCAACCAGGCCAGTGTGACCTTCCCGGCCCCCGCCCCGGCCGGAGGGAGAGCGGGACGATCGGCGAGTCCTGCCCCACTCCTTTCCCATTTCCCTCCTTTCTGCCCTGAGGGGGCCTTCATTTGCGGCCTGGTGCTGGGGTGAATCCATTCCCCTCCCCCCTAGTCCCTCTGGGTGTAACTCTGGAAGGCCTAGCGAATCCCTTCTCGGGTGGGTGACGCGAGACCTTTTGCAAGTGGCGAGGGGGAGAGGGTGGGTGGGCAGAGTTGAGGAAGTGTCCTCCCTCATCGCCACCCCAGGCCCACCTGTGGCCTTGGGGTTCCCCGTCTGGGGGGCGAGTGGGACCCCTTGTCTCTCGGGTCATTTCCACCCTGAAACACCCCTTTTGGCCTCTGGAGGCCGCCGTCTCTCCCCGCGGCTCCTCCCGAGACCGGCGCCCCGGGCCCGCTCCCCCCAGAGCCGGCGCGGCTGGAATGTTCTCTCCTCCTCGCGGGGCCGCTTCCTGTCCGCCATGTTGGAAGCCGATTCCTGTCACCGACTCCGGCCCGCCGAGGAGCAGAGGGGGAAGGGTGTCGAGGGGGCACCCGGCACGGCGGAGCCGGGTGACCGGGGATTCCCAGCGGCCGCCGCCTCGCCCCCCTGTGCTGCGGGGGTGCCGCAGGCCCACGGCCGCCCCTCCCCCCCGTCGCCGGCCCGGGTTGTGTAACCCGGTGGCGGCCGCGCGGCCCCGGGCGGGTCCCTGGGGTGAGGGGCGGGGGCGGTTAGGGTGGGGGAGGGAAGTGGCCACGAGGGGAGCGGCCTGCGCCGGGCCCCGCGCGCCGGCGGCCGCGTTTCCCGCTCCCGGGTGCGGCGGGCGGTCGGGGCGGGGAACCGGCCTCGCGGCGGAGCCGAGGGGAAAGGAGGCCGCGGGCGGCGGCCGGGACTGGAGGGCTGGGTAGGGGGGTGCATTTGGGGTAGAGGCGGTGCCTGAAGGCCGGGTGGGGTACCCAGCGGGAACCCAGCTCCCCGGTCACGAGTTTCTCTGCCACTGGAACCTCGTCTCCTGCCAGGTTCGCTCACGACTCCGCCTGTGAGGCTTTCACTTGGGCCCTTTCCTCATTTTCTACCATAAAAGCTTTTTTTTCTCTCCAACCCTCCGCCCCCAACATGGACCTTCCGAGCTTGGGTCGCCTTTGAGACTGGGAGGGATTAAAAATAGTAGCCTGGGAGAGATGGTGAGGTTTTATTGTTTTGTTGTTTTGACCCCTTGTTCTTGTCCTTTAGGATGAACCGAGGTGGTTCATCCATGAGATTGAATTACTACTACCATCTTGCCTCTGAAGAGGCTTTTGTCGTGTTTCAAGGAAAGGTGTGTGTTCGCATCTTAAAACCGACAATTGACCCCAAAACCTCTTTTTAAGAAGTGCTTGAGGGTAAAAGTTATTTTAGAGGAGATTGGAGAAGAAATAAGCTTATAAATTTATAACTTTGCAGATTTAAAGGAATAAATTTATTATAAATTAAAATGAAGGAAATTGTAAACAAGTCTTAAACCCTGCGTGTCTTATGTGGCACAGGCAGTTACTGAAAGCTGGAGAAAAAGGACTTGCTTCTCTGTTGCATACTTAATGTAACTTTAAGACAATTTGGAAGTCCAAATTTCCCCATTTAGGGTTTTTGTAGAGACGTATGAAAGTATTTGAAACCGTTTAAAGGTTGTTTTCAACCTAAAGGTTAGAATACTTTACCTTATAAGGTTGATTTAGGATTTATTATTAGAAAATATTGCTTTGAAGATGAAAAAGTTGTTTTTCATAGATTAAGTTTATATACTTCTGTAAAATTCCCTTTCTGCCTTTAAAAGCCACTTCCAAAACCATTCAAGGTGGTATCCCCTCAAAATAGTACGCTCGTCTTGCAAAGGAAAAAGTGGAAAACTGGGCTAGTGAATGTGAAGTTTGCGGTCTGATTACTATGCTATTACTTTGACCCACATAATGCTGTATATATGTCGAGGTGGGATTTTAAGTGACCCATTACCTACAAACCTATGGAAAGTTAGGTTTTTTTCGTCATCCAGAAGAGGGCGCAAGAGAGGGTCAAAGGTGTAATTTCACTTTCAAATTCATATATAGATTTATTAGGACACAAGTTTCGCCAGACCCATTTGATGTATACCATGGCACCCCTAAATAATAAAGAGACCACTGAGAGTCTTTTTTTTTTTGTTGTTGTTGTTTTTTTAGTGTTTATGTTAGTATGTTTTAGTTTGTAATTTTAGGTTTAAAAAGAAATCTTGCGGAAGACTTTATACACCAGCAAGATTGCCATGGGAAAAAGGTCTTTTACATAGCTAAGTAATAATTAAATCTTTGGGGTTTGACAGTAATTTTTCTTTACTGATTACTGAAATCTACACCAATAAATATTAGTACTCGTACTAAAAAATTACTCCAGTTTACTTTAAAATTAACTTTGGTCCAGCTGATTGGGCATGAATTTTTTTTTTTCTTTTTAGTTGAGGCTGCTTATCTTTGAGATACGAAAAGTTGTGACTTAATGACCAGTTAAGTGATATTTGTAGGTTTTTGGTCCAAAGTTGGTATATGACAAGAGTAATCTTTTCATAAATATCCCAAGCAGTAATCTTTTTTTCCTCTTTGAGAGTTGTGTTTTTCCACCAAAAGTGATGTGATTGACAAGCATTAACTTTTTTTCCAGGAGCCTCCCAAAAAAAAGTAACCACTCAGCCTAAAAATTTTACAAAATCTATTTTTTCATAGTTAATAGTTTTGGTACAATCTTTTTTTAAAAGTGTATTCTCTGATAATACAGTAGAAGGGAAATGTTTAGTTCAATTTTTTAGTGTTTTCTCAACCTTTTTTTTTTTTATGTAGAGTGGTGGCTTAAAATTAAGACCCTCTGAAGAGCTTTTGATGTGAATTATAGCTAATGATATTTACCATATTATGAATTAAAGTAGAAAGTTACAAAACAAGAATACACCAGTTCACATGCCTTAACAAGTAAAGGCCCAAGAGAATGAAAAATAAATATTCCAGCTGAGACCACTACCTCTAATAGTATACATCCTGTTGCCTTTCTAATAACTTAATCTCTAGTGCTTTATTAAAGTATTTCCAGTAAAGATAAGTAATAAGCACTATTTTACTACTAGTAAACAAATGGGGAAAGTTGTTGTCCTACTTTGGTCCTGAATCATTTGGCTGTGTGAAGGCCTTTTGAATCACCAGTAATAATAAAACTGTTTATGATGGTTGATGGTCTTTAATTGTATCAGAGTAATAGTATGCTTTAAAATTGTAGTTTTTGTTAGCAGATTTTGTCTTACTGCTTCATTTGGGTAGGTAGTATATGATAACTTGGATTTCAGGTGAACTGGAGGTCAAAGTTCCATTTCTCCTGTGTGTGTGTGGTTTTGCTTTTTTATGAATTGACAGGGGGCATAGTTTATTCCACTTTATGCAGACATAGTGACCCACCTGCTCAAGGAGCCTAAAAATAATGGACTGATTCACATGGTATCTGTCCCCTGCTACCCCCCAAGACATAGAAAGACACTTGGCTGTGTGGGGTGGGGTGGGGTCTGAATGTCCAGGGGCCTGAGAGCCTCCATCTTGGAAGAGGCAGCAGTGTGAACCCAGGTGGTGGGGCCACATGTCCTTTCTTCTCCCCCCCCCCCCAATCCCATTAATCTCTTTTTGAGAAGTCTGTCCAGATTTAAATGTATTTTACAAGGGTAACAGACATTGGTAGTTAGGACTTTTGGTAAGTTTGATCTATTGAAGAGTTTTGTTCAGTTTTAAAGTTAATTTAGAAAGAGAGTAGCAGAAATGGAGACTGCTTATGATGACCACCAGCGATTTATGGTTTTACAGGAATGAAGTCTGAAATGTCTTAAAATAATAATTACTAAAGCAATTTAAGTACTTGATATTACCAAAACAATAGCACTGCTTTGCTCTTATGCTGCAAATTATAGAGGAAATTTTATAACGGCCTTCTGAGAATGGTAAGTCCGTTGATGGAAGGAATTAGGGTGTACAACTTGAAGGAGTCATATTCTCCCTGATCTCAGTCTTTGATAAAATCTTGCTCAGTTCTGCCCCTTATAACATTGTAGCCAAGTGACTGACTACCTGGGTAACCCCATTTTCCTCATCTGTAAAATAAGATTAATGAATGTCTTACAGAGGTGGGAAATAATAATGTTTATAGCTAAAACATAGTAAATGAAGGAAATCTTGGGTAGTACTGTAATTTACATTTTGTGACTTAAAAACATCTTTTTGTTTTTCTAGGATATGGTGAACTAAATGGTAATGCTGGAGAAAGAGAAATATCTTCAAAGAACCTGGGTTCTGATGAAGCTACCAACCCTTTTTCCAGAGTCC
>NW_006399844.1:8283830-8296625 GCF_000299155.1 Elephantulus edwardii | reverse complement strand
AGTGGACAATAGCAGTGCTAAAATAGTTCCTAAAATAAGTTATGCAAGCAAAGTTAAGGAAAACCTCAACAAAGCTGTACAGAATTCTTCTGTGTCTCCATCATCATCATCATCATCTTCATCATCTACTGGAGAAACTCAGACCCAGTCTTCAAATCGGTTATCCCAGGTCCCTATGTCTGCACTGAAATCTGTTACTTCTGCCAACTTTTCTAATGGGCCTGTTTTGGCAGGGACTGATGGAAGTGTGTATTCTCCGGGGGGTCAGCCAATGCTAACTACTGCTGCTAATACTCTGACATCTATCTCTTCTGGAACTGATTCAGGTCTCCAGGACATGAGTTTAACTTCAGCAGCTGTTGAACAAATCAAGTCTAGCCTTTTTATCTATCCTTCAAATATGCAAACTGTGCTATTGAGCACAGCACAAGATCTGCCCTCCCAGACAGATCAGCAAAACCTGGGGGATATCTTCCAGAATCAGTGGGGTTTATCATTTATCAATGAGCCCAGCGCTGGCCCTGAGACTGTTATTGGAAAGTCATCAGATCATAAAGTGATGGAAGTAACATTTCAAGGGGAATATCCTGCCACTTTGGTTTCACAGGGTGCTGAAATAATCCCCTCAGGAACTGAGCATCCTGTGTTTCCTAAGGCATATGAGCTGGAAAAACGGACTAGTCCTCAAGTTCTGGGTGGTATTATAAAATCTGGGACTACCAATGAAAGTGGAGCCTTATCCTTGGAACCCAGTCATATAGGTGATCTGCAAAAAGCAGACACCAGTAGTCAAGGTGCTTTAGTGTTTCTCTCAAAGGACTACGAGATAGAAAATCAAAATCCTTTGGCCTCTCCTACGAACACCTTGTTAGGCTCCGCCAAAGAACAGAAATACCAGAGAGGCCTAGAAAGGAATGATAGCTGGGGTTCTTTTGACCTGAGGGCTGCTATTGTATATCACACTAAAGGTAACTCATTTGTTTCTTACTCAAAGATTCTTGCTGGCAAACTGATATTTATATTAACTGTATTGTGGATGAACTTTGAAAATCACTAAGATTTGTTTTAGAATTTTAACGCTTAATTGAGTATGCAAGAGTGGATAAAAGAGTTGTGACTGAATTCTAATTCACAATCTTTGGAAATGGTGTTAAGTTTAGAAAGAATTTTGATTCCTAACTTAAGGCATTGTTTTTTATGTAGTCAGGAATAAGTTGCCTCCTTGGTTCAGAAAGAAGGGCTTCTAAAGGGCTAACTTTTTTCCCCCTTTTTATATTATTTTGTATGTGTTTACCATTAAATCAGATCTGACTGGTACAGGAGGAGATTGTCTCTCCTTCTCCAGCAGAGCACCTGGTGGATTTGAACTGCACACCTCTGGGATTGCAGTGCAGATTCTTGCCACTAGGCCACCAGGGCTTGTCAAGGCTAACATCTTTTAAGTGTTCTTTTTAAAGATTTTCGTTTGAGCAGATAATCTCTGCTATTATATGGTTAGAATTGTGGTTAGTAAACTTATTTAACAGTTCTAATTTGCTTATGAACTTGGAGAGAGGGTGAAAGGCACCCAAGTGTTGAGGACTCTCCTTCATAGGGTCGCTATGAGTTGCTTGCGACTCGACGGCACTTAACAACAACAACAATTTGCTTAAAGTTAGTAGGAACTGTGAGGAGTTAGAAAAATGGAAAATTAGTGCTGAATGTGAATATCTCTGGTGGTCTAGAGGGTAAGGAGTTGCTTTGCCAGCTTAAAGGCAGACTGTTCAAATCCACTAGCTGGTCCAAAGGCGAAAGATAAGCAATCTCCTGTGGAATTTTACCACCTCTGAAAAAACCTATTGGAGGTCATCTATGAGATAGTAATTTGGAAAGATTACAGTAGCAATATGATTTGCTTTATAGAGAGCAGGCTTATGAACATCTGTACTTTTCAAAGCCCATGTTCAAAGTGTATGAGAAGTTCTTTAAATCCCAAGGGGGAGGAGATTGCCCATCTCTCTCCTGAGGAACAGTTGGTGGATTTGAGCTGCTTGTCATAGGTTTGGCAGCACTGTTCTTTACCAATATGCCACCTGAGTTCTCTTAGCTAAATCCATAGAAAGCACATTATTAGGTGTTTATTGTTTATAACTAATACTTAGGAGAACAGTTGTTTTTAAGACTCCTGTCACCTTCTACATTCTCCCTTTATTTCCCCTCAGCAGAAGTCTGTAGCTTGTGTAGTCTTTTAACAATGGTTCATTTAAGCAGTGATCGGAACAGTAGAGAAAGGAGAAGCATATCAGGTTGTGTGGATGAGGTAATTGTAGTGCTCTACTTGGAAGAATCACTACCTCTGATGAATAACAAAGCTATTTCCCTTACTCTTATAACTTTTAAGCAAGTTACCTCATCTTCATATCTTTCCTTACATGCAAACTGGAAGACAGTTTAGTAAAATAAGCATCCTTTTTATGTTCTCTTTTTAGTTTCCCTTTAAAATCTAAGTAGGAAAATGAGACCAGGGGAATTTTGGAGTAGGAATCCTGACAGCTAAAAATTCATTGTCTTCACTTGTTCTCCTGCTATGCTTTTGGGGTAAAAATTAATTGGAAACTGGGTGTTTGGTTTGTTGTTTTTTTATTTGGGTGTTTTTGGTTTTTTTAAGGAAAAGTAAGTCATGTTATGTGTCATTGAGGTGTCTGGACTCATAACCTATGTACATTAATTGGCTCCTATTCCCACTTTATTCTGGACCAGTCTTAACTGTCTCCAACACACCTATCCCTATTTCTCCCGTTAATTCTTCACCATCAAGTTAAAACCAGTTGACAGCTGCCCATCCAGTGAATTTTCAGAGACTAGAAATTAGGAGAAACTGCCTCTTTGGGGAGCTGCTGGTAAATTTGAGTTACCAGAGGCATAGTCTTTGATTTAGCAATACAACTCCCTATGGACTGGGTCACAAGAGCTCCTTTAGTTTGTTAAGAAATGTCATCAATCATGTTGTTGTTATGTGCCGTTGAGGCACTTGCCACTCATAGCGACCCTATATACAACTGCCCTAAACAAGTAATTGCAAAGACCATGGCCTGTATCAGGCACACCTTAGTCTCCAGAGAGACACCATTGCTCTTCGGTACTTTGGAGAGGTCCCTAACAGCAGACTTTCCCATCGCAATATGTCTTTTAATTTCCTGGCTGCTGGTGCCAAGAGTGTTGACTGTGAAGCCAAGCAAACTAAAGCTCTGAACAGTCTTGGTCTCTTGATGCTGCCAATTGGTCCAGTGGTGAGAATCTTTGTCTTCTTGATACTGAGCCTCAGTCCATATTGAAGGCTGCAGTCCTTGACCCTCTGCAGCAAGCGCTTCAGGTCCTCCTCCGTTTCAGCAAGCAGGGTTGTATCATCTGTATAACACAGATCTTCCACCCAATCCTGATGCCACGTTTCTCCTCATAGAGCCCAGCCTCCCAGTTAATCTGTTCTGCATACAGGTTGAAAAGGAATGGAGGCAGGACACATCCCTGAATTCATTGCTCCAACAGAAAGATGGGCAGTCTCTTGTGTGCAGCTTCTTAAAACTTCCTGGAAGGTCCACTCAGTTCTGACTCTATGGTATATGACAGTAACACGTGTAACTGCCTTCCCTGTGTGCTTTTCTACATACTTAAATATGTATATACATGTACACCCATACATAATTGGTGTGTGTGTGTGTGTGTGTGTATATACACGCACGTATGTACATACGTGTGCTGTCAATTCAGTTCTGACTCCACAACTTCAGGTGACAGAACTGCCCAGTTGGGTTTTATTGGTGATACTTTATAAAAGCAGATTACTAGGTCTTCTGTGAGCCACTGGATGAGTTTGAATCAGCATTTGGGTTAGCAAACAAATGCTTAACAGCTTGTACACAAGAACACCTTTACATGTGCATGTAGATACACTTATTAACAGCACATGTGACCCACTTATGTGCATATATAAGTAACCACATATTTTCATGGTCTAAAATTGCCAGAAGTAATCTCTCCCTTTTAAAATTAATTTTAATGAAAGTTTTCAGAGACTTAGGGTTTCCAGTCATTCATTGTTACACTTTTCTCTCAACCCACCCCTGTCCCGTCCCCCCCCCCCAGAAATAATCTCTTAGTGAATTGAAATTAGATTTAGGATTGTTGGTTTATTAATACATTTTCAGTATCAGTGATATTTATTTGTCACCATCTTATCTGACGCTGCACTTTATGATAATAGTAAAACTATACAACTATTTTGCTCATTAATGTCATGTATCTGGCAGTAGTGACTGCCAAGATTGAGATGAGATTAATGTTGGCTGTGATGGTTATATGTCAACTTTGCTAGGCCATGATTCACACCAGTTTGGCAATAATGATGTATTAGTTCTTCACTTTTATATAATGGCACTTTTCACGTGATGTCCTGGTGTTTAGAATTTAAACATTCTGATAAGTGAGAAATTATTGTATTGAGCCATTCCTCCTTAACTACTTCTGGTCACATTTTTTTGTCATCTGATCCACACGATATATGTTTTATGTAGTTCTAATGAAAAAAGAACGTATTTAATGCATGTTGTTGATTCGTTGACAGTTGATAGCCAAGAGCATCGTCTCTTCTGGCTTACCCAGGCTAACATGTATTCTCTCTATAAGGCACTTAACAACCTTGTTGCACTCAGGAACGTTAAACAGGCACTTTAACACTGTGCTTAGGGGCTATTTAAAAGCCTAAAATTACCAACATAAAGTATAGAACATAAGGAAATGGGAAAAGTGTGCTACTGAATAGGCACTGAAAAGGATGCTTGTTGATAGTCTGTGAGCTGAGACAAGGCAGTCTCCTTATTCCAACTTGGGTAGTAATAATGCAGTATTGGTGACTGGGGGGAAAATGCTACTCTGCAGATCTGTGTGTGGATGTGAAAGTAAAACTAGTGTTGATTTGGGGGTACTAACTTTGGGGAATGAGGCAAACTGAATAAAGACTCCAAGTAAATAAGAATTGACTGTAGTAGGTAAACCTAACCACTGCCTTCAAGTCAGTTTTGATTGATGGTGACACTTTATCAGGTTTCCATTGTTGTTAATCTTTACGGGTGGGGAAACTGCCTCAGTTTTCTCCCTTGAAGTAGAACTAGGTAGAAGGGTGAAGGTATGTCATGTAATAGGAATGGTGCAGGTTGGGCGCGCGCGCACGCGTGTGTGTGTGTGTATGCGTGCGTGTGTTCTGTATTAAATATCAGTTTTAACTACAGATTTTAAAATTTGAATGATACTGTTTAGTACAGTTGACTGAAAAAGGAGGTAGAGGAAAATACTAAAACAGTGTTGATGCTAATTCTAGTCTTATTATGCTACTTTGTTATGAGTTAATATTATACGAACAGTATACTATTTTTTAAGTGAGGTGAAAATCTTGTCCATTTATTTTAATTGGCATGTGTTTTGGCAGTGAGATGGGGGTTGGCACTGCAGGTAGTGGTATTGTCATCCAGCCTCAGTGGCTCCAGAAATGTTGATTCCAGAGAATATGAAATTCTATCCCTCCTAATTGTGCCTTTGATAGGAAGTTATAAAAGCAGATTTCAGTAACATTTCATCAGTTCAGTATTTTAGTATGTTAGGGAAATGGCTTTTATTGCACATATTCTCTGCATAAGTGATTAGAATAGGCAGTTTGATTCCGTAGGCATGGGACTGAACTCTGGAATATTAAGGATGCAGAACTAGGTCTAGAAACCTTTCCTTAACATATTTGTTACTTCTTTACAGCTAGCTCCATTTGGTCACTACTATTTTTGTACTAAGAAGCCATGTAGTGATTCATGTATGTTTGTATTTTTTTTCCTTTGAAGTACCTTTAAAGAACTTACCTAGTGATAATGATATCATTAAGTTGAAACCAGCTCATGGCTGACCCTCCAACATGTTTTTAGTCAGTGAATCACTCAGGAGGAGAGTACCCATCTTTTGTGGAGAAGCTGGTGATTTGAACCACGTGCCTGTGGGTTGATACTGCAACTTGTAAGCCACTAGAGTTCCCGCTATCAAATAGAGAAGAAAACAATATACAAGTGTTAAGATTTTTTAATATCTTGAGAAGAATGGGAATAACTAGATTGTTAAAGGTAACAATAGGAAGAGTTTTGGTGTTTGTAGGATGGAGTTGTTTGTTTTAGTTTGGTTTTTTTTTTTTTTAATTTGTTTAGTATATTTCTTGAAATTACTGTTAACTGTTAAGTCACCCTACAGCAAAACGGCACCACTGGATGAAATGCTACCTAGTTCTGTGCCACTCTAATCATTTGGAGATTAGTTTTCCTAGTCTTAGTCTGGAAGTTCCACTAAAACTTACTTCAAAACAATACATAGTCTCTCTGCATTGGGCATTAAAGCTAGTTTCCCACGTGGAAGGTGACACTTTATTACTGAACCACCACTGCCCCTTATGAAGACAGTTATTGTTTGCCACCAAGCCATGGCAATTTTATGTATGACAGAATGGTCTTTGGTATCCTCAACTCCATCGTTGAGGCCACAGTATAGTTTTTGTTGACTGAAGTAGGTAACCAAGACTGTTTTTCCTAGTATATCTTAGTCCAGAAGCTCTGCTGGAACCTTTCCACCGTGGCTGACCCTACCAACTTATGAAATACAGATGACATCGCTTCCAGCATGATGGCAGCCACTCACGTCATGAAAGTGCAGCATTTAAATTGAGTTTTCAGTGCAACAATGAATGAGTGGAAGCCCAAAATCTCTGTAAATGTTTATGAAAATTAATAAAATATAATTATAATTTTAAAAAAATTGAGTTTTCATAGGTAGGGATGACTAGATTTACCAGAAGATAAGGAATATCAAGACTAGAGGTTTTACATTTCCATTAAGAGGCAGGCAGAACCATCAAGCTAAGTAATTTAAACTGAGTGTTAACACTGATGGTCCCAATTACTGTGAAGTTGAGCAAATCATTTATATTTAGACCTGAGTTTCTTAACTTTGAAAATTGAAGATAGCGTTTGTTTAGTCCTGTCATGTTATACTTAAATGTTTTATTAAAAAACTAGGTATTATCTGACTTGCTTAACTGTATTGCAGAGAGATTAATGTGGCACCAATATGTGGGGGTTTTCGGTTTGAAAGCCCCTTTTTCTGGTTATCCCAACGACAGAAAGACACATTCTCATTTCATAAGAGATTTCAGCCTCAGAAACCTAAGGGAGAGTTACTATTTGATTGAGAAGTGGAATATCAGAAGACTCAGGAAAAACCAGATTTTTCACTTTATAACCATGTAGAGAGAGTTTCAGACCTGGTTGAATTTCCTAGATTTAGAAACCTTCCACCACCCTTGATACGGCTTATGAACTTCCTCCCCAAGGACTTTCATTTTAGTGTCCTTATTAGTTACTTGATTATTCATTTAAGACTATTTTTTTACTCTAGTAATAACTGAGTTTCCTTTGGTGTAGTGGCTTTAGTCTGAAAGATGTCTTGAAAGGAATTTATGGAAACTCAAATGTAACTACTTGGTTTCAATTTTAAGTCTTCGTCAGTGAGAGAAATAACCATCATTCTTTTTATTTTTTAATTATACTAGTTTATTTACCATCCTTACTTATTCTTTTATTGGGACATACGGGATTAAAATTGATATACCTAACAGTTTAGCAAGCATCTACTGAAAATGCTAGCTACCTTAAAATTTAACTGAAATGTGTTTTGTCTCTTTGAGTGGAACTCCTGGTGGCACAGTGGTTAAGTATTCAACTACTAGCAGTTTGAAAGTTGCTTATTTTGAACTACCATGAACTATGGGAGAAAAGTCCTGGTCCTCCTTACTCAGATTTCAGCCTAGGAAACTATGGGTATTACTCTGCTGTGTATAGTTGTTGTGGAGACTTAGATAGTAGTACTACTGTAATCTTTGTAAACAGTTGGGACTATCCAGCCACCCTATGGGAGAAGCATATCTTCTACTGCAAAAATTTACAGAAACAACAGTGGATTTAGTGAGGGTTTTTTGTAGGGTTACTGTGAATTGAAATTGTCTGCCACATATCAACAGATACTCGAGTTAAGAGTGGAGGAATATTTCTGAAAGATAATTTTTGTGTATCTTTTCAGATAAAATTACAGTGGAAATAGCAACAAGTTGGAATAGTCCGTAATCATCACAAGATGCATAGATAGAAACAATTGAAAGGCATGAAGTAAATTGATTTTTGAGATTTTTCTCTTGTAGGAATACTGTGTTTGGTATATTATATTGGGTTAAAGTCTGTATATTTGGTCTCTGGGTTTAGAAGGGGTCGTGGTACTAGGCATATTGTAGCTGATGTTAGATGGATCTTAGCTGAAAGCAGAGAATACCAGAAGAATGTCTATCTGTGTTTCATTGATTATGCAAAGGCATTTGACTGCGTGGATCATAACAAACTGTGGCTGACCCTGAGAAGAATGGGAATCCCAGAACATTTAATCGTGCTAATGTGAAACCTAGACTTGGACCAAGAGGCAGTCGTCAGAACAGAGCAGGGCAACACTGCATGGTTCAAAATTGGGCGATTGGCTGGGCTCTATGAGGAGAAGCGTGGCGTTAGGATTGGTGGACGATCTATCAACAGTCTGCGTTATGCAGATGACACAACCCTGCTCGCTGAAACTGAGGAGGACCTCATATACTTACTGCAGAGGGTCAAGGACTGCAGCCTTCACTATGGACTGAGGCTCAGTGTCAAGAAGACAAAGATTCTCACCACTGGACCAATTGGTAGCATCAGGATGGATGGCGAAGAGATTGAGATTGTTCACAGCTTCAGTTTGCTCAGCTCCATGGTCAACACTCTTGGCACCAGCAGCCAGGAAATAAAAAAAACTTATTGTGATGGGAAAGTCTGCTGTTAGGGACCTCTCTAAAGTACTCAAGAGCAATGGTGTCTCTCTGGAGACTAAGGTGCGCCTGACACAGGTCATGGTTTTTGCAATCACTTGTTATGCATCAGAGAGTTGGACAATGACTAGGGAGGATAGAAGGAGAATTGACGCCTTTGAGCTGTGGTGTTGGAGAAGAGTATTGAATGTACCATGGACTGCCAAGAAAACAGATTCATCGTAGAGAGGGTTAAACCAGGCTGCTCCTTGGAGGCAAGGATTCTGGGGCTTTGTCTGACATACTTTGATGTTGTAAGAAGAGACAGGTCTTTAGAGAGGGACATAATGCTGGGTAGAGTGGAGGGACAGCGCGGGAGGGGAAGACCCTCTATGAGGTGGATTGATTGAATGACTGGGGTACTCGGGATGGGTTTGTCAAAGGCAATGAGATTGGCACAGATAGAGCAGGGTTTAGGGCTGTTGTACATAGGGTCGCTATGAGTCACAAATGACTCGACGGCACATAACAACATCATCTTTGGGAGTAATATGTGGAGTCACAAATGACTCGACGGCACATAACAACATCATCTTTGGGAGTAATATGTGGAGGTCATAATATAGATGTTGATTGTAGTTTTTTTATATTGTTAAACTTGGGCAATAGTGTCATTTTTAAATTTTTTTAATATTTTTAAGGAAAAGAATAAGCCTCCAGCTTCACTTTAGCTCTTTCTGATTAAGCTTCTACTTCTGCCTCTTTTGAGCCATTTTTAAATTGAAAGGCTGAGTTTAGTTTGTCAGACAATAGGAAATTGCCATTTTTGTAATATGGAAAAATTTAATATCAGCAGTTTCGATGGATCTTACTTTGTGGTATATTATTTTCTTGCTGAATTATGAGTAGTATTTAATCAATATTTATGTATCAAGTACCATTTGAAGCAGTACCATGTGAACAAATACATGAAAATAGTGTTTATATCACTTGGAAATTCAGTCTAGTAGGGATTTGTGATAAGATCTGTAGAAAATGGCATAAAATACAATTGGAATATAAAGAAGTCCCTGAGGTGGTGGAATACTGTACTGTAGTTGGTGAGTACACTTTATATACTAAGAGATTTAAGAATAGTTGAGGGGAATAGTATAGTATTAAGGATTGCCAGTAGTGTTCTTTCAAGGGAAGTGAGTAGTATAAATTATAGATCTTATTTTACTGTGATTCCTTAAATAGGATTTTCTCCTTTAATCATGTATTGAATAACCAAAGTCTAATTTTGGCATTTGGTAGTTAGTCTTATTTTTAAACAAGATTCAAATATTATTCCTTTCTGTGAAACTTGATTTCACACTTCTAGGTAGAAAAGGTCCTTACTACCCTCCCACTTGGTATGTTGCTCTGCTAATTTGGTCATGTACGATTTCTCTTTTTTTAAGATGCCAGAGTAAACTAATAAACATTTTGTATAGACAGTTAAGTTTTAAATGAAATTGGAATGAGGATTGTTATTAATAAATGGGTATAGGTTGACATTTTTGCCATTTGGGTTAATACAGGAATAGTCATAGTTTGTCAACTACTGTAGCTCAGGGCTAAATGAAGTTTTAATATGGCATTTTAAACATTAATCAGATTTGATGGGCTTCATTCAGCAGATTTGTTAACAAATACTTGGTTGGGGATTCTTTATGTACATAATGGCGAGATAAGATTTTATTTATAACAGAATTGTTCTGACAATTTTATTTCAAAAATAATTAATTCACTATTAATACTTAAGATAAAATAGATTAAACTTTTAAGAATAATCAGAAAATATGGATTTTGTTGGTGTTTCATTTTCATAGAACTGTATCATTTCAAACATGGCTTCAAACTCAGTTCTTCAAACCTTATTATGAAATAATACTTTTTCTCTGTCTTGCAGAAATGGAATCTGTTTGGAATTTGCAGAAGCAAGGTAAGAACAACAGACCAGTGATTTAACTTACCAGATACACCACAGACTTTATTTTTAGTTCTTTTTAAGTACAATCAAAAGTCTATAGTTAACCAGCCAGCTATTTACATCTAGTTACTTTAACAGTACCACTAAGGACAGGGTACCCCTGAAGGTATCTACCTCAAAAACATGAGTTTGAAGGGGTTTTTTTCTGTTTTTCTGATTATGAAAGAAATACAGTCCATACATATAAGTTCAGAAAAATGCTAGCTGTTACAGAAACATTTATCTTCACTGTATAAGTACTGGATAAACTCATGTTTGGGTTATTTGTCATTTTTAAAAATTAAGTGGTTATCTGATTAATATACTGTTGTTTCCAGATACGTATTATGGTAATTTTTTAAAAGTGCTGGTTTTGATTTGTTGAGCTGTTCATAATTTTCCAGAATCTAGTTACTGAATTATATTTTGACTCTACATTAACTTTGCATAAGTGAACTTCAGGTAATGTTTTAGATGTTAGAAAGTAAGACTTCAGAATAATTTTTCAGTTTGATCTTATAGATTAGAAATGTGAGGACCAGAGACGTTACTGTGGCATTTCTAGGATGTAGGATCTACTGGATTCTCTCAGCATTGCTCTTTGACTTGCCTCAGCCTTGTTATTGGGCCAGGTCTTTATTATCTATGGCTGTGGCCTGAAGATAACTAGCAAACTAAGTTGTTTTCTGGATTTTTAAAAAAATACTTTCCTATTAAATCACAACACCAAGATGAGAAAATATACTTGGCAAAGTTTAAGTCTTCTTGGTTTTTATTGTTAAATGACTATTAATTGTTAAGAATGAGGATTATTTCTATAGCAGGTTGTCAGTGAGTGGTCCTTAGAGTTCTAGAAACAATAACACATTTTTCCAGACCAAATGGTCTTAATGCTAGAAATTATGTGTGCAAGAAATTATTGCTTTTCTGGAAGTAAAGAGGAGGCTTAAATAGTAAGACTTTGGCAGATAAGTTGATTAGCATTGACTTAATAGTTCAGCCAAACTAACCTAAAGTTTTTGCTGTTAGGTTTGTAGCTGGTCCATGTCCTTGCTAGGCAATTCACAGTCATTGAAACAAAGTTTGGTTTCATTTTGATGAGAAAAAGAAAAATAATACCCAATTATTTGTTCACTTCCACATGTAATCAGAATAAAGAGCCTTAATTAAACTCTGCCATCTGTAGACAAGATTGTCAGTGATTAGAGAGCACTGCTAGTGTGAATCTTTTGAAATATTGACATTTACTTTAGGGCTGAGAAATTGTTAATGTGAATTATTATTCCCTTTAATTATCTTCTAAAGAAGATCTCATTTAAGTAAATAAGGGTGGTTACTAGGGATTTAGGGTCGGGGAGTTGAGGGCATTTTGTGAGGTAGACTCTATTTTTATTATCCCCTTCCTTTTTTTTTTTTAACCTCTAGATCCCAAAAGGATAATCACTTACAATGAAGCCATGGATAGTCCAGATCAATGAAGGTAGCAGGACCAGACTGCCTATTCGTAACCTTTCTGCAGCATTAAGAGCCACTGTTCATGGGGGACGCAAGGCTTTTATGCTCCTAGATCTTCGCAGCAGAGGAACCATAAGTAGAATCACAGGATAATATATACAAATATATATAGTTATTTTAAAAAAAGGCAACTGAAAGTAATTAGATTTCTTAAGGAATCAAAAATTATTTCAAGAGACTACACATGGTTATTTAATCTCCAGTACTGAATAGTTCCCCCGCCCTTTTGTTAGATTTTGTTTTTAAAGAGTGAATGCAAGTGATTAATGAATACAGACTTAACACGCGTGGTTCTAAAGTTCCTGCTGTCATCAACTTGGGCAACATATATGACCCACTGGAAAGGCAAATCCACTTAAAAGATCTCTGTCTTGTTCTGTGACTAAAGTGATACACTAATCAC